>NC_139846.1:15717084-15907084 GCF_963691815.1 Echiichthys vipera | reverse complement strand
CCCCAGATTCACACTCCCCATGTGCCCGGGCTGTACCCTAAATAAAATCCTTGTCCTTAAATGATAGGTTGACCACTTAAACATTAAAGACTGATGAGAAAATTAAAAGGAACACTGTTGGGCATTTTGTGGTAATTTGGATTTCAGGGGTAAAAAAATCAGCAAGGGACCTGTGGGGGAGGGATGGAGAGAGAAAATAGATTAAGTTTATAGATAGGGCATGAAAAGTAGAGCCAGAAGGTGCGTTAACGAAGAACACTTTTATGAGTAAAACTTTTTCGTGTTGCCTTACTGCCCCCGGGCTCCTTTCAAGGTACAAGCAGGAACTTAACATACACGGGTAAACAGATGTGGACATGCATACTAACAGACATGCATGCACAAGTGAGACCTTGCCAGGTCAACTTACTACAAAGGCTTCACACTGCCGCACCACAAAATCAACATAATTCAATCATTCCTCTGTCCACTCCACTGTACGCCTTCCATCTCTCCATTTTCTCCTACCTTCACACATGCTTGAGGGGTTTTAGTTATAGTTCATTTACTTTTAGCCAGGGACCATGACTGTAGCTCAGACCAATGAGTCATTCTGCTGAGGATGAAAGCAACAAGAGAAACACTGAACAAGGCTAGGGAGTAGGTAGGTAGTAGTCTGCTTACTTGTTTCCCAAATATAGAATACACAATTTACACATTCAAGGGCAGAGAGACAAAGTTAGCAACTACTTCATGGACGATGTGGAGCATTTAGCAACTAAAGAGCCAGACATTTCCCTAAGGAGTTGGTGCAGACTTAAACAGAGCTTAAAAAAAAGAGCAAACATTGAACTTACATTGATCGAGTGGCCAGTGATTCTTAATGTTATAGCTAATGCTGACGACACCACGGACATGTAATGATTCTATTTATACTGCGTTTTGGAGTCCGTTTGAAGGACACGTTTCACATGTTGTCAGTACATCGCTACTAGGGTTGAGTGACTGGATAGTTGTCTTTTTTTTTACTAATTTAATGGTCTGCCTCTAATGAGCTGCTGCTTTGCAGAGTCGGACAGCTGCTCATCAAACAGTGGGGAGACAGGTGGGAGACAGGTGGGAGACAGCGGGAAAAACAGAGCTTAAAGCTGGCATATTTTCACATCTTACTCTGTGAATTAAGGATTTATTTTATTTTTTCAACCCAACCAGATTTGGTGATTGTGGGCACAGTGGAAATGCTGACTAAGATGAGTTTGAATGAAGTGTGTTTACGATAAGTTGACAAGTGAATTGAGTCTATGTTCCTTAAAAAAGAGAAACTTTCATTTAGAAGGTTTATGGTTGTATTTTTCTGTGTAATAAGGAAAAAAGGGGAAGTGAGTTTAACTAATTTGTCACTGTGAATCCCCATTGGAAGCCAGACATGAGCATTGTGTCATCCTATGGAAAACGCAGCACAGTCGTCTGTTGGCAGCTGAGTGACATCGGCTGCTAACCTGCCTTCACCAGGTTGACTGGCAGCAGACATTTACTGAGCCAAAACAGTTTTCATGTTGACTTTGAGGGAAGAAATCCACAGTGTTTTTGTAGCCTATTGATTTGATGATATTGATGATTTTATTTTCCCTCCAACTGTAGACATCTCACACTGACTGGGAGTGAATCAATCAACATAAAACAGTGGATATTTGTGTGATTTAAACAGCTGCCTATGCAAATCATGTTTCCCTAAATGCTACAGAAATAGACTTAAAGTGTGAATCAAGAAACTTTGCCCTGATCACAACTAATTGGAGGTACATCAATATACACCAACCCTCACATACCTGTGGATGTGGAAAGTATAATTTCTGCTTTAAAAGGGGATAATATGTCAGCCTTGTGTTAACTTCTTGTTTCCACTGCCCCAGAGTGGCTATAATAGTAAGTGCAGATTTTGATATTCGTTGCAAAAGATCCACATGGTTCACAGACCTGTTCAACAGCATTTACAGCCAGACAAAGTGTGCAGAGCTTGTCCTAAAACGTCAGCTGCTTTTGAATGTTAAAACTGAATTATTGTGGGCTGAAATGCACACTTGCTAATCACTGAGTTTGAAATTGAATCACAAATGATTGCATTATTCATTAAAGCCTAAAACAAAAGCATTGGAAATTTAACCAACCCATCTTTTTTTAACTTCAGAGGTCCTTGTTGAAGCTGCTTTGATCTGAGGTATAACAATGTGAGTGAGAGGCAGAGTTATGAGCCAGATGCAATAAAAGTCAGTTATACTGGTTGGCCAGCCTGTGGATCAAATTCAATTTCCAGGGTAAGAGCGCGTTGAGTGTTTACCTCAGGCTGCGGAGAACTCACTTCTCTGCTATCAGAGCTGCAAATCTTAAAGGCATTTAGACAAGCGACTGTTTAGTTTAAAGACACGGCAGAGAACAAGTGGGAAGACAAGTAGGAGTGTGGTAATTGGAATCTGAGAGAAAAGGGAGCAGAAGAGAAACAGAGAGCAAGAGAAAAAGTAGGTAGAGAGAGAGAAAGGAGGGGGTTAGATCTTGTATTTAGATAAAGAAAGTAGCTCCACAAAACAAAATGACAAAGATCACTTTGATGCATTTGGGTTATCTAACCCCTTCATAGTCCTGAGGTATTATTCCAGGGCGTGGATTTGCATGTGTACACAAATATCTGCTGAGACGTGCACACAAGCATACAGAGCGCTGTGCAGGAGGCAAGTGTTTGGGTTTTTAAGCAGTTTGTAAGGTCTTGTCAGGTTAGCTCGCTATCAAAGGTGTATCAAGAAGATATCAAAATATGTTCCCATCTCTGGCTTTTGCCTTCTCTCAAACTCTCACGCAAGGGTTTAGAGATGAAAGGGAGAAGTCCCTTCAGGCACCAGACATCTCATCTCTGTTTCTTTCTCTCTTCTCTTCTCCTCTCCTCTCCTCTCCTCTCCTCTCCTCTCTTCTCCTCTCTCTCTCTCTTGTTGCGGTGGTTGGTATTAGTGGTGTGAATGGTTGGCTCGAGCTGTGAAGCGTAAGACAATAATCCAGTTGTTCACTTGATAATGAGGTCAAACTATTCATTTGAGTAAAAAAAAAAAAAGAAGAAGAATAAAATTAGCATTTATTTGCACTTAGCTTCTCTAATGTTTAATCTGTGATGGGAGTCTTTTTGTCCCTCAGATATCATTAAGGAAACAGAGCTGCTACGAGTAAAAAGTTCTCAGTGTACTGTAGATTAGTTTGAATATATACAGCACATTGGTTAAATTAGGTCCCTTTTGAGCACATAGTTAGGGAAATAGATTTCACCCATTGTTAATTTTCTCTTTGTCTAACCCCTGATTACTTTGCTTATGTAAGCTTTATGTAACCGTAGAGGCACCAACAGCACTTTTAAAGGGGGAAATTGTGTTGTCTAGATGGTGCAGCGTGAAAGGAAAAGATCCCAATAATTGCAGTTGTAATTGACAAAGTTTGGTAAAATGAGGTTTCTTCCCCGGTTCTCTTCCTCTGTGGACCTTTATTTGGGGTTTTGAGACTCAGACCGCACCTCATAGACTGTGCAGCCAATTTGTTTTCGCAGATAAAAGTAAATAAGCTGAGCGCAATTTAATTGTGCCCCATTATCCCACCCTCCAGTCACTGTGGAAAACAAAACCCACACAATGCTCCACTGAGACCAGGCTTTTGGAAAGAATTAAATTAGGATGTGTGTGTTTGTGTGTTTGTGTGTGTGTGTGTGTGTGTGTGTGTGTGTGTGTGTGTGTGTGTGTGTGTGTGTGTGTGTGTGTGTGTGTGTGTGTGTGTGTGTGTGTGTGTCTGTGTGTGTCTGTGTGTGTCTGTGTGTGTGCAGAGAGAAAGGGTAGGAGGTAGAGAGAATTTTTTGTATGGGAGGACTCTACTGATTCAAGCCTGTAAACAAGAGAAACTACTACTACTACACACACATGAATCAAAAATCTTTATTCACAGTCCAGCTCAGCTCCCTGCTAACAGGCCACAACAGCTATTCAGCACATCAGTGGACCAAAATTCCAGCAAAACACACACTAACAAAAGTCATTGTTTTCAATCAACCTCCCCTCTCCTGGCTTGGGCCGTTGGCATGCATTCTGCAGACTGGTGTACACTGAGATACAGTTCTCCTGTTAGCAGAGACAAGGGAGGAAAGAAGATCTTTTATTTCTGGAACACACACAGAAACCAATTTGTGAGGTTGAAATGATTCTCTTCGATAGCACCGGCTGCAGCCTTCAAGCTAATTAGAAACTTCAGTGAAACAGCAATAACAAGTTAATTATGTTGCAGGGATATTAAAGTCGTGTATTCCCTCCCTCCATCATCCTCTCTGCTCTCACGTCTCCTCTGCTGCTGCTGCTGCTTCTTCTCTCTCTGTTTTAAATTCTCGGGGAATGCTTTGAACCCACCGCAGACTTTAGAAATTATATATTGTTAATTAATGCGTGATCGTTTATTTCGAGTCCTGGTGAAGAGCTGTTTGTGTGCAGGATCATTATGGAAAATCGCTTTTAAGTTTGTGCTCAGCTGTGACTACCTCGACTAAACAGAGAGGAAAAAGACAAAATAAGTGACAAAACTATCCAACCAAGAAGACTTCTCTGATCGACTTCTGTAAGCAACTGCGATAGTATTAAGAACGATACTGACACCAGCTAGTATTAGGGTATTTGTGTGTGTTTTTCACCTGGTTTATAGAGAATGATCAAAGACGCATGATAGAAAGAAGACATTATTAAATTACTATTATTGTAACAAGTAAGTTTTCCTTTTATGTTTATTATAAAGCAGGTTGAGGTGCTATATTAATAATGTGTAAGTATTAAAACGCTCAAATCACAGAGAAATGCACACAGCCCATATTCAGAAACTCGTGGACTTCTGTATAGTTGTGATGTCACAACTGTACTATATAAATATAGGTAGAAAGAAAGTGCGGCTACAATGTTGTTACAGTCATTACCCGGCTGCAATGACGGTGCAGAGAACCCGACAGTGTAGATGTGGAAGACCCAGAAACACTCACCAATCAGAGCAGACAGGGCTTTTTGGAAGGGGGACTTAAGAGACAGGTGCTAAAACTGAGCATTTCAAACAGAGGGTGAATACAGGTATATTCAGACAGATAGTATGAGACAAATGTTTGTTTTTTTAACTAAACCTGGGCAATAATAATCTTTCATCGTATGGTAATTTAAGTGTTCTAAGAGAAAACTTCTGCACCTCCTCTTGGCTCTGTTTTCAGGCTTTAGAAAAATCTAGCCTGTGACAGAAGACTTTGGTCAGTCACAGGTCATTTCAGAGAGAGAGAACGTTGCTATCTGGCTGTTAACACCCTTTCAAAATACGATTTCCGGGTCTAAACACTCCATTGAAATTAAACAGACAAAACAGCCGAACACATGAACAATTACCACCACCTCTAACGTCACTTAGACACCTTTTTCTATCCATAACAAAGAGGTAAAATGACAATTACACTGTTTTTTAAAAACTCACATCTGTTCAAACAACGAGGAACACGGCACTGCTGCGTTGTAGAAATAAGAGGTTTGGACCAGCTTGGACCCGGTATATTATTTATTTTGAAAGGGTGTTACGTCACGAGCTTCAGGGAGAGGTTTCACTTTACTTCAGATTCAAATCTACTTTTGCTTTTTACATCCTGCAGTTTTAATGCATGTAAACGTGTTGTAGTAAACCGAAGGGGATAATATGTCCGATTTAAAACTCAAATCTTCCATTTATTGTACAATATTTCCATACAACCATCTGAATGTAGCTTGTGTTAAAATTTCTTTTCAAGAACAAGAGCATGCATCGTGTCACTCACATGCCAAATGATGACGTAAGGGGCAGACATGTTTCAATCCTCAATATTCTGGTGGTGATACTGAGTCTTGGTTGTCTGTATTTGTTACAGTTATGTTACAGGGTCATGGGAATAATAAAGAGGTGTTCTATCTGAGTGGTTTTCCCCTTTACTGAACAATATAGACCACAAGAGGGAGCCATTGAGCTTTTGATTGTGCTGTGTTGGGGCCTTGCATTAGGGCGTTTTCCTGACCGCAATAAATTACCATCTCTTCCTTATCATCTTGTTTAATGTGCTGATGCAGGTCTTAGGCTGGGTGTCTTTCTAAAAAGGCTGCAATCAGTAGATTTAGACCCAGGCTCTCTCCAAAATGCAGATACTAATATATTATCTCTCATTCCTTTTGTTCCACTGTTCCAGTTGGATCATTACCCTCCAGTCAGCTACACCCTCCCAGACGCCTCAGACACACAGTTCAACCTGGTCAAGACGCTGTTCTTGGGCAAAGTCTTTGGTGAGTACGTTAGCTAGTCTGACACTATTTTAACCATTTCCACACTGTGCAAACTTTTGTCACACTTATTATGATCATATGCATTTCCTTAGCTCAAATTATACAACTCATGCCCACCCCATCATGGTTCAAACTACATGTTCAGGAGCGTTTTGGAGTATTAATAAGCTCAGGTTCCTGATCATTTTGATTTTAATAAGCATCCACGCAATTATTGAAATGAAATTAATGTATGTGAGTTGACCTGCTGTAATCCCTAACTGGAGCTTATCCACTTGGGTGAAACCAGATAAAAGCAGTTGTCTCTAATGAGGCAAACACTCAGTCAACAACTCTCCTGTTCAAAAGTAAAAGCATGTGAATACAGTTTCTTTCAGATGGTGCCATATTTAGGTTCTCTGTGTATATTTTGATCTGTTTATCTTTGTGCATTTATATATCACGGTTCTATTGTATTCTATTTCTGCACTTTCATGCAAAGTTAAATACCTTTAGATAAACCATCTAATTTACAAACAGCCCCTTCAAACACAGGTATATACATTAATGGACATAAAGCAAATTAGAGACTGGATGATAAATTCATTTTGGTAATCTAAATACACACAAACAAAATCTCTCCATTTTCTTCTCTGTTGTCTGACTGTAATCTGTGCATTTTGTAATTACTCATTATGTCCACTAGAGGATGACAGAGGATTGAAAGGGGGATCTCGGTGCAGCACATGCTCCCAGCTGCATCCATCTCTGCATACATATTTGTCGTTGATAAGGTTATGAAATCTGGCAAATTCTATGATAGGATAGAAGCTTAGAGATTAAACTCGTTAAAAGCGAACTTGTGTTTCGTTGCCGAGCATTAGACTGTCCAGGATCCCTCCATGTTTGACCACCTTAGGTAACTGTCAGAACACATCCCCAGCTTTAGGTGGGTTTTTCCTTTGATGGAGCTTTTTATATTGGTTAGATTTTGACACATTGCTTGTGCACTGAAGCTTATTCAATTGTGATTCATTATCTTTTGCATCAGTTTATTTTTACCATTGAATTAACTATTAACCAACTATTAACGGATAGGTCTTAACAAAGCACTAAATCATCTTCCCAAACACCTTGGACTTTGGGTACCCTAATCCCGAAAAAGCCAGTTAAGGTTAAGGTTATCCTAGTAGCTCTGGTGTCTGGCTTGATTTTATTCTGCTTAATTAGCTTCTTTAATTACTCATGCCTCTGAAAGATTGAATCTCATTATTTGCATCTTGCTGCAGCTTGCTCTATTCTATTCTATACTATTCTTCTTCCCTCTTATCTTTTTTTTGCCCTCTACCTCAAGCGCTGAAGAAGTCATTGAGGTTGAAGTTATGGCTGACTTCACTTACCAGCCAGAACTATCGACTGCTGCATGCACCACCAGAACCCCTGGGAATACAACACCATGCACGCACACAAGCATGTGAACATGCACATGCACGCACGAAACATAGCCATCCATCTTCACCCAGTTAAAACAGCACAGATGCCGTTATGACACAAAGGACAAAGTCACTGCCCATGCCAAAACAGCCCCAACTCATTTAGCCATCTCCTTATATGCAGCCTTACACATAAATCGACTCAACATATTTAGATGTTACCATAAGTCTCTTGTAAACATCATAACAGAATAATGCATACAGGCAGAGCAAGGAGGTAATTGTATCGGGAAAAGGAGGGAGGTAATAGAAGAAGGACTGGAATGTTGTGATGAGAGAGAGAGAGAGAGAGAGAGAGAGAGAGAGAGAGAGAGAGAGAGAGAGAGAGAGAGAGAGAGAGAGAGAGAGAGAGAGAGAGAGAGAGAGAGAGAGAGAGAGAGAGAGAGAGAGAGAGAGAGAGAGAGAGAGAGATAAAGGAAACAGAACAAAAGGAGGTGTTTGATTTTGCACATCTCATCAGATCTGTTCCACTTCTGTTGGGACCACAAAGAGACAAGAGGAGGCTGTCAGACAGTGGAGCTATTAGATTCTCTATTTCTGGGAGACAGAGACTCTGTGTTTGGTAAAGCACGCACACACACTGATCACAGCGACGTCTCCTCTATCACCTCACAGTCTGCCGATCGTGGGATGGGATAAGCTGGCTCGAATAAAGATGATAGAAGTAAAGTGAGGTAAACATTAAAGCATAGAAATACAAAGATGTGCACAGATAACCAAACACTGTTTCTATAAGTATCAGTAATTTAGAGTTAACATGTGTTTTTTAATATCAACTAACTAACTTTGGATAACAACTCTGTATTTTGCTCTTTATTTGTATCTACATCTGCTTAAAAGGGTGCCATTGATTAGTTACCCATTAGTTACAATATCCAATAGCGCTTTATTTGTCCCTTCACTAACTGATACTACATTTTGCTTGTGGGCTGCAAAGGATACAAATCCCATAAACAACCCCCACAATCATGGACTAGTTCCATCATTAGAAACTAATTTGGCCCACCTATCTTTTTTTCTTCCACATTAGACACTGTACAGCTGAAGCAGTTCCCTCATTTTCCCATTCTTCTTCCCGAGTCTCCTTGAGCTTGAAAGCAAATTGAGCTTGAAATAAGCTCATTCTGTGCTGGGGTTTTACTCATGAATTTCGCGCTTACCACCAATTTGATAATGTACTGCAGATGTCATAACAGTGGTTTAGTAAGTGTTAGTATTGGAGCTGAAACAATTAATCTATGAGTCAATCAAAAGAAAAATAACAACTATTTTGACAAAATGCCAAGCATTCTTTACTTCTAGCTTCTTCAATATAATCAAAACGGAATATCTTTTGTCGTACAAAATAAGCAATTTGATGATGTCACCTTGTGCTCTGACATACTGGGATTTTTTTTTTTTTAAATGTGTTTATTGGTTTTCAACGAAGAGAAAAAAAAGATAACTAAAAAAGTATAGAACAAAGCCCATCATGAATAACAACAGTACGTCATGGTCATAAAATGAGTGTAAACTAAAGACAGAATAGAAGAGCACAGAAGACAATATATATATAATAACAATAGTTAAATAGATAGGTCGGTAGAGTTATATAAGATCATATTCTACCGCACGGTGAGGCTTTGTATAGCCATTGTCTAAGAGCATACTGGGATTTGGGACGGGGAAAATTTATAGAATAAACAATAATTCTATTAATTGTTAAAATAATCATCAGTTACAGCCCTAGCTAATGTACCTGCCCTAATGACCTAATGACCTAATGCAGACTCAGGTGAAGGACTGCCACACTGCTTTTACTAGCAGTAAACGCTTAAATTGGTCTAGCCTCACATTCAGAGTTTTGTCAACGCCATGTTTGAATGTTGAACTGATGAATTGTGTTTGTTTGTTTGTTGTCAGTGTGAATATCTATGGTCCAGGGTCATGAGATCTACTGTGTTTGCTGCCAAGAGTAATTGTACTTAAGTAGTATTGATCATGAAGCACAGGGATGATTCAGCACATGCTACAAGCAGTGTAATGCAACTGAAACCGCTGATGCTTAATGTATCCGTACGAAGTGTGTGGAGGTTGTTGTATATCAGTACTTAAAAGCAACATATAGGGTTAAGATGTAAGTGTGTATCCTTCATGTATCCGTGTGTGTGTGTGTGTTTGTGGGTGGGTTGATTTATTGCATATTAGTCTGTCCTCCCTGGGTCTCTGTATTCCGGCAAAATAGATGGGGGGCATGACATGAGTCATACATTAGCCAGAGCAGCAGGCACGCTCCTAACCCGGTCCTCAGTGCCACAAATCTGTCAGGGAGAGCGCCTGTGTGTGTGTGTGTGTGTGTGTGTGTGTGTGTGTGTGTGTGTGTGTGTGTGTGTGTGAGTGTGTGTGGGGGTGTGTTTGTGTGTGTGTGTGTGTGTGTGTGTGTGTGTGTGTGTGTGTGTGAGCAGGGTGCTGTATGTGAGTGTGTCTATCTAAGGGAATAAACTCAGAGCCAAAGGCAAAGAGAGAGCAAGTAAAAATAGTGACACTGGGATAGAGCTATTAGAGACAGATGATTGTAGCCCTGAGGGTTGCTTGTAAAGGACATGCACATCCGGATTTCCGTCTTTTATTTTTTCAATTCCTCCCAACCTCTCTTGTTCTGTTAACTTGTCACACACATCAGTCCCCATGGTTGCTGGCAATTATTTTACACAGGCTTCGAGTCAAGCCCCAGGTATAATGGCTTTATTCTGAGGAACTTTGAGGCATAATGGCTATTATTTGCATTCAGAAGAATTTTCTCAGGAGGGCTTTTTCGTGTGCTTTTATTTTGAACTTTTCTTTCACTTCAATCATACAGTGGCACTCCAGATGCATCAGGGAGCCATTTTAAGCAGGGCATTATGTGAACCAAGTGACTTTATTTTACACTATTTTGTACATTGTCAGAAAAGTGTCTTATACTGAAGATAAAGCTCATTAGTGGTATTAACGGCATTGTTTTACCCTGTTATGGCAACCATAACTCTCAGCCTGCCTGTACAAATGACATCCTGCCAACACAATAATCAATGAATAGCATCAAAGTTTACCATATACTGATGGAGCTAAAGGTAGCTTTCATAGTAAAAAGTCCCTTTTATCCCTCAAATAATTTGATTGAAATGATGTATATATGTTGCTCATTTTGTAAAATCTATATGAACATTTGATTATGCATCTATATCATCTATACATCTGCTCCTTCAATAAAAAATCCAGAATCTGCTCCTATTTCCCTGTTAAGTCCATTCCCAGAGGCTTTACGTTTCCATCACATTCAAGTTAAATACTGGACCATGATCGGTTTCTAAACTATTTGTGATGTCACAAATCACACTAATTTAAACAAGCACATAGAAACTTTACACTTACACACACTAGAACTCTGCACATGTGTCTTTTTGTACTGTGAAGCTCAAACAAGAAGAAATAAAAACATTTTGAGTGGAGGGGAACGCACCCCTCCAATTAAACGACTTATTAATTCCCAGACATTGCACCCTTCTCCCTCATCGTTCAGCAGAGGCCACTTTGCACGCAGAGGAGATTGTTTGCTTGAAGCATCTGTGTATAAATAAATAGTTTTATTGGATCTCTGCTGATGTTTTGGGGGGTTCTATTTTTGAGGATTCAGTGCTCAGCTACTTGATACATTTTAAACTCACTGATTCTTTATTAGGTACAGATCACATGTAATTCACACACTCTTCCAAAGCATGCCATACAATCAATTTCCTCCCAATCGCTGGTTGATGACTGTCTTGTTGTGTTGTGACCTTTGAGCAGAACCACCAGAGGTCCTGACTCTGATTAAAGAGAGGATGAACCCCAATGTTAGATGAGGTTGATAAAAGAGTTGTTTTCTCTCTTACTTATCTTCAGGCTGTTTATAATCTCTGTAACCTAAGCGTGCCTTTAAATCAAGATGGATGTACCTGCATGTGGCTTTGTGTGTGTGTGTGTGTGTGTGTGTGTGTGTGTGTGTGTGTGTGTGTGTGTGTGTGTGTGTGTGTGTGTGTGTGTGTGTGTGTGTGTGTGTGTGTGTGTGTGTGTGTGTGTGTGTGTGTGTGTGTGTGTGTGTGTGTGTGTGTGTGTGTGTGTGTAAGGATGACATCATGCCCTCCTCCCTGGCTATGACCACTAGTTGTACTTTATACTGGCGAGTCCTGATCCATGGCAGTGTGGGTCCACAATCCAGGTTTTCTCCAGCTGCCGTGTCAGGAGTGGGGGTGGGACTGCACTGCAGTGAGGAAGAGAGAGAGAGAGAGAGAGAGATGCTTGCCAATGTGGTACAATGTCAAGTAATCCACGCAGCACATAGAGGAAGAACGAGTGGCAGAGGAGAGGAAGCTGGTTTGTCTCACAAACTGTATACAGACACTGACGCAAACTCCACATAGGTAACTACAGTTGTATTTGTGTGTGTTTGTGTGTGTGTGTGTGTGTGTGTGTGTGTAAGCCAGAAGGGAAAAATGTGTGTTTATTATTTCACTGCTCAGTTTGTTGCTGCGTCTGTTATGTCGGTTTTTCTTGGCTTGGCGTCTGTACAACCGGACATGCTGGTGGAGGAGGATGCTAGAGGAGGGATTGATGAATACACCTGTGTGTGTGTGTGTGTGTGTGTGTGTGTGTGTGTGTGTGTGTGTGTGTGTGTGTGTGTGTGTGTGTGTGTGTGTGTGTGTGTGTGTGTGTGTGTCTGTGTCTGTGTGTCTGTGTCTGTGTGTCTGTGTGTGTGTGTGTGTGTGTGTGTTTAGTAGGGCGTTGCAACCACAGGTGTGTTTTCCATGTCTAAAACCAACAGTCAGAAATCTACTTTGGCTCTTATCTCCCTTCTCGTTCATCCCTTTATCTCCACCTTCTCAATTCATCCCTCTCTATTTCTCCACGCCGCCTGTCTTTACACGTCTCTTTCCACTGCAGTTCTTATCAGTTTGGTTCATCACTATGTTGTTTTTATTACGTTAACAACAGTTTAGAGACCAGAAGTTTCTAGTTATTATCAAACTTTGCATTGGATGTTATAGAACATATTTGAGAAGAAAATAGAAAAACGCATGAAGAGACGAAATACACAAACAGATTTGAAGAGGATAAAATAATAAACAACATGTATTTATTATATCTTCACATTTGTAATTGTCTCTCTCTCTGGTCCATCATGCATGACTGGCAACATGGTTTGTTTGTTTGTTTGTTTGTTTGTTTGTTTGTTTGTTTGTGTGTGAGCATATTACATATTATTTTTTGTATCACAAAGGGTGTTGCGGGTGGATTCACATTAATATTCTCTTGATGTGTCTCAAATGCATCATATAAACCCCCCCACCACCCACCCCCTTCTTTTTTTCTGTCTCTCACCCCTACATCAGCTTCCATTTGTTGCTATGGCAACTGTGTTTGATCTCCTCTACCCTGCCCCTCCATTTGAGCACCCTTCTTGTCACCCCATTTCTTTCCCACTCCCCTTAGCCATTCACTCAGACACAAACACACTCCAGAGACACTCTTCTCGATCTTTTCTCCTCCTCCCCCTCCTCCTCCTCTTCTCATGTCTCTCACCTTTCATCTCACCAACCGCCCTTTTTGCAGAGGAAGTCTCACCCTCCCTCTCTGCTAGCTCTACAATTTTCTCCATCCTCCCTTCATATTTTCATTTGCTCCCCTTCATACAATTCTCCCACCCTCATCCCCATCCCAAAACACATCCCAACCTATTGTCTTCGCATCAGCCCTGTCGTCACAGCTTCATCTGTTGCATCACCTTTTGAATTATTCATGCAATGTCACTGGCTGATGACACATCATCAAGAGGTGCAACCCTCTGGTCAACTTGCTGACCTTGTTGCTGTTGTGGAAGTGTGCGTGTGTGTGTGTGTGTGTGTGTGTGTGTGTGTGTGTGTGTGTGTGTGTGTGTGTGTGTGTGTGTGTGTGTGTGTGTGTGTGTGTGTGTGTGTGTGTGTGTGTGTGAGTGTGTGTGCGCGTGTGTGTGTGTGTGTGTGTGCGCGTGTGTGTGTGTGTGTGGAGGAGGGGGGTCACATGTGGTATGACACATTTGTAGGACCTCATCAGATGTGATGGTACATTTCATTATTGCAGTCTGAAGCCATATGGATTAGCCTGCGCTCATTTCTAATCACGATTAGTGTGTGGGAGAGCTGCGGGTTTAAGTGTGTACTTGCAAATGTTTTATTGATCAGTCGGGAAAGCTCCTGTAGAAGCCACTAAAGCAAGCAAAGTGAAGGATTACAAGCCTTAAGGTCAGTGTGTGGTGACTGACTCTGACAGGCTGATGTTAATGTCCATGCATCATTTAGCATGGTGTTAAACACAACATATACAGCAAGAAGTTACCATGGAAAGCTTATTATAGAATTTTTATTGAGACTGCGTTAGAGACATGGTCATTTTATAGACCACTGTTTGTGCTGTGATTATATTTGATTGCATTATATACTAAGCTATTCAAATGACTTCCTTTCTTCCTGTATGCATACACCTGAACTGAACAGGTCTAATGTGGTGGAGTGCGTTAGTTGTGTACTTGTGTCCACCTCTTGTTCCTCCATTAGTACTAAATGGATATATTGCCATTAAAGGCCTCTTATCAGTGACAACCCAGCCCTAAGTTCATATTAAATGTGTGATGTTCACGGGTAACTTTATGTTATTTAAATTGGAAACACAGAGCTTTCTAAGCAACACACTCTCGTGAAATTACCGGTCACAGAAAACCTGAAACAAGAGGAGCTTTTCGGCCATTTCCTCACCAGCATTGTACGCTAAGCAGCCTGTTCTATTCCCAGCAGGGAGCCTATTAGTATTCACACACAGGCCTCTGCTATGATCAACGCATGTTCAGGCATACAGGAGAGAGGAGACTTGTATATTCATATTCATAAGTCATCAGTATTCTGTTCACTGTGCTCATTGTAAAGCATTTCTTTCCCTACTGTATCTGTCTCTCCACTTACCCTGCACAGCCCCACGCATATGCAAATTGACACACACACTCTCACGTACACACCGTCCACACACATGCTTTCAAGGTGTAAAGTTTGTTAGCGGATATGTTGACTGAGCTGACAGGTGCCTCATCACACGTGTGATGCTGAGCCACAGTTTTAGAAGCATTAAAACCTTATCCATAAAAACTAAACTACACAGCCTGTATCAAATGATTTTATTCAGCAAACAAACACAAACACACACACACACACACACACACACCCACACACACACACTCACACACACACACACACACACAAAAGATACAGTATTCAGTGTCCACACAATGCAAGTGTCTGAAGGTCTGGTCAGATGATGAATATGTAGGAGACTCAGATAGTGCTGAGGTCTATTCCTGGCAGCACAATCAATAGTGTACACCCGCACTTATACACAAACACACACACACACACTTGTATTGGACCCATCAAACTGGAATAAAGAGAGAAAATTACATTATAAGCCTTGTCCAGATACTCAGAACCCCATCATCTGACATAACACGATTCAATAAATAAACACACACATGCACGCACACACAAATGCACACACAGCGGCACTCATCCCATGTTCATATTTTGCTGCAGGGCCGTTCAAACAGCAGTTCCTTCTGGGTGCGGTTCTGTCGTGTAGCAGCAGAGCAGCCATGCATGTTAACATTAAACTCTATCTGCACACGCACAAGCATGTGAAGGAATAAGACGTTTTTCAGCTCTGCGAAAGTGTTGTGGCTGTTTTTGTCAGTCCATGCTCGTGCTGGAGCGGAGCGTGTCTGAGGATGTGTGTTTTTTTCGTTTTAAGTCTTTGCTCAATTGTAGGTGTTGGATGGATTTTATTTTTTTGTTGTATTAGCATTTTCTTTGCTGGCTGCAGTTTCTCCTCTCTCTTCTCTTCTCCGCTGTGTGTGTGTGTGTGTGTGTGTGTGTGTGTGTGTGTGTGTGTGTGTGTGTGTGTGTGTGTGTGTGTGTGTGTGTGTGTGTGTGTGTGTGTGTGTGTGTGTGTGTGTGTGTGTGTGTGTGTGTGTGTGTGTGTGTGTGTCTGTGTGTGTGTGTGTGTGTGTGTGTGTGTGTGTGTGTGTGTGTGTGTGTGTGTGTGTGTGTGTGTGTGTGTGTGTGTGCGCGCGCGTGCGTGCGTGCGTGGGTGCGTGCGTGCGTCCATGTGTGCGTGCGTGCGTGCGTGTGTGTGGTGACGTAATTGTCTTTGAAAACTAAAGACAGATGAAAGTCAAAGGAGAGAGAAACCGACTGTGGCCCAGAGACATAAGTGGATTTGCAGAGGCCCATCTGAATTTGTCTGGATTGCCATGGCAATAAGTGGACCGGCTAAGACACATCAATGGGGAAGAACGCAACGTAACCAACAGTTTACATGTTTACACAAATTTAAACAAGAGAGGAAAGAGCAGGATTTTTCGTACGGTCATGAAAAAAGTAGCACGAGCAGCATGTTCAAATGTTAACCACAACAAGTACTGTATGTGAAATAACAACGTAGAAGCCTGGTCTTGTTTTTCCTCTGTGATTACTATAGAGACTGAATCTCACATTGCCGTTTAGAGATAATCAAATCTACATTCTGTGCTCATAAGGCATCCTGTGAATAGGAAGGAGAATGAAAAAGAGAGGCAGGGAGACTGTAAGAGCAGAGGGGGGTGTAAATTCATTGTCTGTTCTCTTAATTTGACATTAGAGGTCATTGTCAATGTATGTTCCTTCTCTACTTTCTCCCTCCTCCTCG
Source organism: Echiichthys vipera (assembly GCF_963691815.1). Taxonomy (NCBI): domain Eukaryota; kingdom Metazoa; phylum Chordata; class Actinopteri; order Perciformes; family Trachinidae; genus Echiichthys; species Echiichthys vipera. Next base: position 15,890,523 of record NC_139846.1, on the reverse strand, counting down.
TCTCTCTTATCTCCTCCTTTTTTGTTGATTGATATTCAATGTTGGTTTTACTGAGTCTGTACGTCAGCAAAATCTATCACAGTTTGAGTGTGTGCAGTCAGAGATTTTGAGCATTCAGAAAAAGTGTGTGTGTGTGTGTGTGTGTGTGTGTGTGTGTGTGTGTGTGTGTGTGTGTGTGTGTGTGTGTGTGTGTGTGTGTGTGTGTGTGTGTGTGTGTGTGTGTGTGTGTGTGTGTGTGTGTGTGTGTGTGTGTGTGTGTTCATCTTTCTTGTGTGTTTTAGAAAAGATTTGCTGATGCTTTCTCTTTAAAAGCTGCTGTGGTCAGTGCTTCAGATCCCTGGTTTCTCCTTGCTCTCTCTGTCTACCCATCTTCTCTCAAACCCTGTTAATCATGAATAAGTCATGAGTGTGGTCTAGACCTAGTCTATATGTGAAGTGTCTTGAGATAACCTTTGTTATGATTTGGCACTATAAATAAATTCACTTCAATTCCAATCAAATGTATGGGCATGGTTCCAGGTAAGTTATCATCACATTTGTCTTAACAGTCTCATTGAAAATAACAAAATGTTATTGTGTCCACCTCTGTGTCTCTGTACAGAGACTGGACACATCGACCCGGTCATCATCGAGCGTTACAACACCCCAGGCTTTGTTGGGTGTCTTTCACGGGTACAGTTCAACGGAGTTGCCCCCCTTAAGTCCGCGCTAAGAACCGCCGCGCAGGCCCAGGCCACGCCAACAGCTGGTCAGCCAGACAGACATCCTGCACCCGCCTTGCCGGTGTCTTACCAGGGCAAACTGGTGGAGTCCAACTGTGGGTCTTCACCTCTCACCATCCCACCGATGTCGGCTGCAACAGATCCCTGGCGTCTGGACAACACAGGTGAGGATTACTACAAATATCATACTGTATACTGCTACTGTCAGTCCCTGAGTCCCATACCTCAGCACTACCGTGTCGAAGGTCGTATTCCACCCGCATCCCGGTGTTTAGTATTTCAGTGTCATTATTCTGGATGCAGACTCCCCGGGCTCGGTGCCAACTGCGCCTTCGCAGCTATCTGAGCTATCTGAGATCGATGCGGTCCATTGATCAGGACTCCAGGTCCAAACTCGCAGTCAGCTCTCCATCCTTCCACAGAAAGGATTGGTATTTTGCTTTACATTTTCTGTAGATATATTTAATCTATAATTCATCCTCTCTTGTTCCATCATGATAGTTGTCTGTCTTCTCATTGATTTTTCATTCTCCTAACTTCCTGCTTTTCCATTTTAAGTTTTGACTTTATTGGTTCTCTCTCCTCTCCTCTCCTCTCCTCTCCTCTCCTCTCCTCTCCTCTCCGCCCTTGTTTCTCACATTTTCGGATACAATATAGTCGTTCTAAACACAACCAGGCAACTGACAGACTATAATGAGTCACATCGTTAGCCTCCTGTCCGTTGCTTCCTGTTTTCACCCCCTTTTCCCACCTCAGCCTCCTCTTCTCCGTCCTATTCACGCTCTTTACCTCCCTGGAGAACTAGGCAGTCAGCAGCAGAAATAGCTGACAGCTCATTGCAGGGTGGAGCAGTTTGTGTGAGTGTTTGGGTGTATGTGGAGGTGGTTGTGCGCATTAAGGCTTAATTACACATGTCTGCAGCTCTATCCATGCTTTTATATGTATGTTTCTTTGTTATTGAAGAACTCAACAATATCTTTATTCTCCTTTAACTTCTTCCTTTATCACCCACCCCTCTCCTCCACTCATTTCAACCTCTCGTACCACCGCTCATTTGCCCTGCACTTCTGTCCATTCAGGGAGAATCACAGCAATCAGATCATTGTTGCTGACAGAGAATTAAAGTGGACAGGCAGAAGAAGCACCTGTTCATCAACCATTTAACTGGCCGTGGATCTTAAAAAAACAGTTAAAACAACAATACATTAAATGTATTGCACCAGCCATCCCCTATAAGGACGCCTACTGTAGTACAGATGCAGTTAGCCGATACAGCAGCAGTGTCTTTTTGCTTCAGTGTTGAAAAGCAAACCTTTGTATTTATTATTCAGTACAAATTATGCATGACATTATTCCCTGTGACTCTGTACTACTGAAAAAAAGACCAAGTGCTCTATTTTTGTGTGGCTGTGAGCAGGAATCTCACATGTTGGGTTTTCTTCTGACCTTGAAATGCACCTTAACCATCTCTTTGGTCTTGGTGTTGTGAAGCTATTCATGTTAGTGATAGTGCTAGACTTAATATATTTGTCATTCTTTTAGTCTATTTATGTGTGAATGTGCAGTTTGAATTTTTCTCTCTCTTCTTGCTGTGCTCAAATGCAGAGTTCCCCTTCAATGAGGAGAGAGTGATTCCTGATGGAGTCAACAGAGACTCAGCCATCATTGGAGGTAAGGAATTTCATTTCTGAAAGCGGTCTTTGCCAGATTTGCATTTGAGGTAAGCAGAGCCTATTAGGTGCCATGTTCAAATTTCATTTTAATGTTGTTATCTGACAAAATGTCAAAATATTCAGTTTACCATCAACTTACCGTGAAAGAAAAGCAACAGATCTTCACATTTGAGCAGCTGGTAACAGGCGATGTGTGTTTTTTTTTGGTTTAAAAAAATGTATTTTCTGTCACGACTGCTCAATTAATCAACTCATTGTTTTGACTTTGCTCCAGAGTTGGTCAGAGCAAATCTAGCTGTGTTTGAATATTTGAATATACACAATAACGTTTGTTTTCGTGCACATGATGTCTGTGTCCGCTGCAGGGATCATTGCGGTGGTGATCTTCACCATCTTATGTACTCTGGTGTTCCTGATCCGCTACATGTTCCGTCACAAAGGCACCTACCACACCAACGAGGCCAAGGGAAGCGGGGAATCCGCCACAGAGTCGGCGGACACGGCCATCATGGGTACCGACAACCCAGAAACCATCGAGGAATCAAAGAAGGAGTGGTTCATCTAACGACCAATGGCGGGACTTTGAGATATGGAGTGATTTGTCAGGCCACCAGGTGCAAGAGAGATGGAAGGAGGTTTAATTCTATGACCAATCACGGGAGAGATGGAGGCAAGGCCATTCAATAGGACAATAATCTCCCAGAGAGGGCGGGGATGTGGGAAAGACGTGTACAGAAATCTTTTTTTTGTTTCTTTATTTGTTTGTTTTTTATATATGCAGAGTATTAGAGAGAGAAGAGGGACAGTTACGCAGCGGAGCACGGCAGTAAGACTGTACATGTAAATACTAACCGGCTCGTCCTTCTTTGTATCGTGCTTGGGAGTTTTCAGGAGTCCTTTGAATACTGTATATGACAAGTAATTATACTTACTGGGTCGTGTGATAGCACAGATTTATTTCCAGTCTCTGTTGCATTTTGATTTTATTTTTTAACAAAAATCTTCTATCAAAAATGATCAAATCGACATGCCAAACCCTTTTTTTTTTTTAAACCGGGCTGTGGTTGCACCAGTCTGTCAACACTCATATCTGTCATACGACATGCCACTTATATTGTGGTAATATAGAGTTGAATATGGATGCCAAAACTCACTTTGTAAATACGATATTTTGTGGTATTTTTTTCTTTTTCTCAAAAGATTTATTCAGAGTCCAGTACATAAACACTAATGAGAAATGTCAGATCTATATTAAAAAAAATAGCATATGTCTGTCCATTACATTATATGTGTATTAAATATAGAGATTTATGTTGAAATCTTATGACATTCGATTGTACGGGACATTCCTTTCTGAAGAAGAGCAGAGAGGGGTTTCTCAGAGCATGATGGGAAATCATGACACGGTTGGTTGGGCTCAGCATGGCAGCTCTCTTTTCATTTGGAACAGGTGAAACCATGAGCCTTTACTCACTCAGACTTGAGCAAGCCGTTTGTTTCTTTTGCCAAACACTTGAGTCTTATTATGTCTTTTATCGATGATCGACTCCAATTTTTTTAAATGTTTGACTTTGAGTTGAGGAAATTGTTACACCTTGTTGGGCTGTGGATTTGTAGGACATGCATGCATCTGTGCATATCTGTTTAAGTCATATGAATAGTACTTGTTATAGTGGACAAAAGGAGTGGCAGAAAGAGACAGTTAGGACAGTCACACGGATAAGATCGAACAAGTTGCCTGATGGTTAATGAGTTCTATTGACACACTAAACGCCATGCTTTAAGTGGTCGAAGCAGCATAAAACACCCAAAAAAAACATTGACAATTAATATTTGTTCAAGATCTGGGAAAGGTTAAGATGATAATTGGCTTTTTAATCCGTTGTGCCTTCAAGGTGTTGAGCCATTGCGCCTTGCCCCAGACCACTTACCACAAACTTATACCACTGCATTAATTCTCATTAATCAGAGCTTTCAGGTGTCTTTATCTTTACTGATTTAAAGTGGTGCTTTGTTCAATCAACCACAAATTAACCAACAAATCCAGCAAATTTCTCTCAAATCCAAAACAAGTCAGACTTTTCCAAGCATAGGTGTGCTGGTTCTTTACAGCAGCCGACGGCGAACTGCCATAAAGAAGAGCTGCACACAATACACAAGAAGCTTACATCTACGCTCTGTGACGCACAAACACACGCAAACATGCATGTTGGATAGAGCATGAGTCAAGGCTGTTCAGAATGAGGAGGCTGCTGCTTTGTCGACGGTGAATTGACCTTCACTCTAACAGTGCCACTGTTGTCCAACATACAACATGTATACAATATATATATTTTCTAACCATGTTGTTTCTCCTGTCCTTATAGTAGCATTTCTAGAACAATGTGTTACAGTTGAAACCAGCTGCCAACTTTATTTCGTCGTGATTAGATTTGCTTTCTGTATCCATGGCAACCCTGTTACACGAAGGATTTTGTACATCACCGTCGCCTCATGGTTAAGTGCTAACTGTAGATCACATCATCAGAGACATTAGGACAGCTGGTGGACTCAGCCTGCCTTCCACCGCGGCCTCAAAGAAGACGTTCCGTCCACACATCACATCCATGAAGGCAAACCAGTGACTTTCTTTCTTTTTTTTAAATATGATATTACCCAGACTTTACATAAACACGCACTCACACACGCTTGATATGTGGTTAGAATGTAATGATGATAATGGATTATCAGCTGCAACAGACATAACTCATATGTTTTGCTTTCGGTTCTGTTGAGTTCAATAAAGAGTGTTTGATCTTTAATCAGTCTACTTCTATGCACCTCTTCTCTTCAGGCAGCATTACGGAGCACATGTCAGACAAGACATATATGGGACATCGCGGACCTTACTCCATGAAATAATCATGACATCAAGCTTTTAAATGTCACTCATGACCTACAGTTACATGTTACCACCTTACTTACTCCATTTCACCCCAAATATGCCTATACTCCATCTGTGTATACTGGCCCCTATCTTCTCGATCAATCTACCCTTTTTTCATGCTTTTATCTTTTACATTATTGACATATGATGTTATTGTCACTGGCTTATGATCATCTTTAAATGTAAAGGTCTGTCTCAGGCAGGTCATAGGCTGCCCCCCTGTGGTCAGATGGTGCAGCTTCTTTCACACATGGTTTAAGAAAAAAAACAGCATTCAGTGCATTCATTCATTCATCTTCAACCGCTTATCCCGGGGTCGGGGTCGCGGGGGTGCTGGAGCCGATCCCAGACATCGCAGTTTAATATAACTTGATTTATCCCTGAGAGTAATTTTATGCAGCAAATCACAACCAGATCAAGAGATATAACAAAAGATGAGAGAAAACAGGAGAAAAAATGCTGTTAATCACAAATCTATAAGCAATCTAAGGCTATAAATTAGGACTAAGGAATAACTATGTAAGTAGTAGCCTTGAAATGAATATAAATATCTAAAAATATAGTAGTATGCTGCCTTAAGTGAAGGGAAATTATAAAGCTCCTTCAAAGTGCCTCACACAACTAGTTTTCACACGCAGTGGGCCTGTAGGCTACTTCCCACGACCTGACTGTAATTCATACAATTGGGTGCTCCCTTCCCGGTAGCACAATGTAGCCTATTCTTACATTGGGCTTCATTTTATTTCATTGTATAACACTATTGTCCCAATTCCATAGTAGGACATTTCCGACTCCTGTCGTTGTTTTTCATTACTACAGTCCTTCTGCACAGCAGGGTGGTAAGACTTGGGATCCAGTTGTAGTACATATTTTTAACATTATAACCAATCAAAAAAGCTGACCCCTGTCTAACTCTTAAGGAACTAGGTCTAGCTGTATGCCTGTTAATCAACCAACAGGGGGCAGTGTGTGACATAATTTACAGTATTGGTGTGAAATTCAGAAGTTGACAGACTTGATAATGTTTTTCCATCAAAAATGAATAATAACACTGAAACAGTAATTTATGATTTTTTTTATGATTTAGTTTATTGCAACAAAAGATCAAAACACTACAAAATAAAATCAGCAGTTACAAAGGACACTCTTTAACAAAAGGTAACCTAACAGCTTTCACATTCTTATGTCTTTCTTCCATTTGTTTCACTGTGAGCCCTTTTTTCTTCCACTCTGATGCCACGGTTAATGCGTGAGTTGGATGCAATGAGGCCTGGTATAGGATCAGGATTCGTCTTTGGTATGCAGCCGGGATTGGAGTTAAATGTTGTCTTAGGTGTAGCTTTGTGTTGATGCAGATAGAAAATAAGATTTTTCTGAGATGAAAGCCTGGGACTTCAGAGAGCAAGAGATGAAGGATGGAAGATGGCAGGGGACTCTTCAGACCTCGGGGCACTCAGCTGTAACAACACACACAAGGGAGGGCCGGTGAGCAAAGGTCTTAACTGTTTTTAGAAACGGCTCAAATGCATTCACAGTTAAGTGTCTGTGCAGTTTTATGTGTTAATTACATACCATTCTTCGGCAGGATGACGATGTTGTCAGGGAGGATGCCACTCTCCAGGGAGAACTGTGTGAACTTCTGCTTCATGATTTCACCGGCCTCAGGAGTGCGACCTGTACGCACACAATGAGTTGCTTATTAGCCTTCACTAAATCCTGAATCCACCAATTCAACATGCAATGCTTTCCATCAGGAACACAGCACCGGCTGCTGTTGGGTGACTGATCCAGACTTACTGTAAAGCTTGTCGAGGACCTCAGACACTCCATCCTTTGTCTTGACAGTGTGGACCAGGGCATACTGATCGTATAGGACGTCCACAATGCGCATGTCATTGTCATTGTTCCAAACTGGTGAAAGCAGAAATAAACAAGTCAGGCTGTTGAATCTTTGTGATTGAGTGTGTGTGTGTGTGTGTGTGTGTGTGCGTGTGTGTGTGTGTGTGTGTACTCTTCTCACCTTGGCTGTGGAAGGTGAAGCGTCCAGGAGTGTCGGTTTTCCTAGCGAGGTGAGTCATTCTCCAACAGGTACCATCAGCACTAAAACAGAGGAAAATAAGTATAGTAAGTATAAGTAAGTGTATTTATTTAGCTTTGTTTTCCCACTGAAGCTTCACCTGAATGCTGTAAAATTTGAAGGTTTAACTACATATCAACTCACTTCAGGTTGGCATAAGAGAGGTCCAGGTCTCCTCCAGCAGTGGGCACTAACACTGCAGTACCCATTTTCATTCCTGCCTTGTGGTTCACAAACCACTGAGCGTTAGTGGCAAAGCCAGCAATGTACCACTTGCCTGCCATCTAAAAGAAAAAAGACATGAGGGGAATAATTGTTATTCTCACATAATGAATCAAAGCATGATACTTGAGAGCTTATCTAAACTGCGGCACATGAATTACACGACTATCTTCCAGCTAAACCATTCTTTAAAGTAATGTTTGCTTTCAGTCAACTGCTATAGTACTTCTGCCTTTTTTACCTTCTCTAGGTCGAAGTCTTTCACAGGGGTGAGATCGGCGCAGGCAGCCAGCGCGCACATCAGGGTGGCCAGCATCCTCAGCAGTGTGTTCCTCATGGCTTCTCCTTTGTATTCTGGGCTTGTCCGGCAGTGAGTGAAGTATCAAGAAGGAGTGAGGAGGGAAAAGGCAAGTGGAGGCTCCTTATATCCTGCAGAATCTTGCTTTTCATACCCCTCCTCCTCCTCCCCCTCCTCCCCCTCCTCCCCCCCTACCCTCCTCCCGCTAGCTTTTTGCATTACAAAAACTTCTTGGCCCTCACTCACTGGCATGCAAATCACTGCAGTTACACAACTGGCACGTGTGGATGGAGGAGAGAAGAGTGAGGGGAGGAAGGGAAAAGAAAAGGGAGAGTGGGTACACAATAAGGTTCTTTTAACACCCCCTTAGTTTCCCCCTCCTCCATCACAAATGCTCGGGTATGCCTGGACTATCAAGACAGCTGTTTGGTAAGAGTGCAAAGTTCTTCACCATATGGCACATGAAAGCTAAAGAAACACACGCGCACACACACAATCAAAACATTTTTAAACTAAAGCTACCTTAAGAGGGCTTAAATCAACTGTATGAGCCAATAAACACCTGAAATCGGATAAAGGAGGTAGATATAATAAAACAATTTATGCATTCAAAATGCATTCTCCTACAGCTAATTGCATCATCACATTTATTAAGACAGGGGTATTTAAAATCTTCATTGTGAAAACATGTTAACAGTTGCTCATCAAAAGCTCTGCCAGTGTTGCTTAAAATGATTAGACTTTGCTGTTCATTTTGAATAGTAATGGTTTCAGAATCAGAATCAGAAACACGTTAATAATCCCAGGGGGAAATTGTTTAAAACCTTAAAACCTAGTAATTTAAGGGAAATGCATTTTCGGGTTTGTAACAAAGATGTAACAAAAACAGATGAACTGCATCCTCTTGTTTTACATTCAATCTTGCATAAATCTCTGCTTTAGGCACGCCCAAATACCCCCTGAATCCATTACTGTTTTGTAAGACTTTGTATAATCTACATTGTGTAATAACATGGAAAGTGCTGAGTGGCTGTGCATTCCTCCTTTGCAAAAATGTATTGATGGAGGGCGTTCCATTTGAGACAAGACAGGCACCGACTTCAGCAATCAGCTGGTTATGTAACACACGCAGACACAGAGGTGCTGGGTGGAGCTAGCACATTTGGTAACTAGTTTTGTAACCAAACTCTTTCAACCCCCTTCAGCTCCACATCTGGGCCACATTAACACTCAACCCCACTCTTTTGTGTCCTCACAGCCCCCCCAAAGGACATACATACAGACACACACTGAATGCCTCTGAAAGTTACCATGATAATAGCCCATGCATGAGATCTCCCCACATAATCAGCTGGTGGCAGATGAGGCCTATTGTGGATTGTCTTTTTTAGTGTGAAAAACATTTGACAAACACTCGATTGTCCTCTATTTCATTTTATTTATCTGTAACTGATAACACTGAAAGTTGACAGTCTTACAATCTTAAGACTTTGGGTGCAGTCTTTCAACAACTTAAGTGATGCAGCTTTCAGATCTTTGCGTGAGAAGTGCCGAACACTGCGAGGCTGGATCTGTCTGTTGCTCTGCTCTGCCTCTTCAGCATGTGGGGACACAGTCTGTATAACAGAGAGTGACAGGTTAAATTACATAGAAGCTGATTCAATCAGGGAGTGGAGATTGGATAACATGTTCACGTTGTTGACAACACATGCACAGCCCGCGGGAGAAAACGTGAAAACTGTTTGGGATGGTCACGGCAGCAGGTCATTGGTTTCCTTAAACCTGCTCTCAACCAATCCCTCTCTCTTCCTCTTTCTCTTGTGATATAACAGCACAATATCACACTCCTGTAAACGGGCATTAAATGCACTGGTTATACATTTGAATGAGACATTTCTGAATGGCTTTTACGACATCAATAATAAAGCAATTATATGTTGCAATCCTTTAGCTTGTCCATTCACAATATATCACCGGCAGCACAATATGTCATACTAAATACATATTAATAACAGAACATTATACAAAGGAAAAGAGCAGGAGAATACATATTTCATCATTAAGCACCAGCACACAGCAGAACTGCAGCCGTGAGGGTAAAATGATGATCGCAATGTAAAGCACCAAACCATCTGAATACAATGAAATGCATAAGCATAAGTCCGGAGCATTACAGAGCATGGACACGATTCTAAAGGTTTAATATGGAGAATGAGCAGAACACCGCCATTTAGTGTCTAAAGACAGTCGTCGCAACAACAGAAAATAAATCCACCATTTAGGTTGCCATGTTGCCATGCTTGGCCTATATTGACTCTGGTTTTTTGCCTGTCTCCGGTCACTCAGCTACTGGGACGAATAAAGCATTGAGGAAGCAGATGTCAACATTGATGCTGCTTTTTCATCCGTGTAGTCCAATCTAGCGAATATTTCCTATTTAAAAGAATACCAGAGAACAGCTCTGAAGGCTTTTGTTGGTGGAAACCATGTTTTCGCCCTTCTCCCGACCGGGTTTGGCTTTTCCCTGCGTCGCTCTCAGCAGCCTCACAGGTTGGTTTCGATGTGAGTGGTTGACGTCAATAAAGATGACGGACAAATGGTTTATCCAGTCATATGCAAAGATTTTCGATAAGGCCCAGTCTCTTGAAATCCCTTTCCTGTTGAGCAATCCCAGATGACTGAGGGAAGCATCTGTTAATACTTTCATTCTGTACCCCTCACCACCCCTTAAATAATAAAAATAATACACCAACTTATCAGTTGTCGATTATTATTATTTTTTAAATAAAGCTTTTAATAAAGATTCTACATATTCAACCTTTAAGCCCGCAAGCTGCACTAACAGGGAAAGAACTGAAAAACAGTTGATGCTTCCTCTGGTTTTCAGAAATCCCTTCTTGTTTAAAAGTGGCATTTTAGCTGCTCCCTTCACCTCTGTCCCTTTATAATGATTACACTTTTTAGTTATATCAAATAATTATGGCTTATTGGTTAAACAAGTAACGTACTGATCACATGGTCCTGGTCCACAACACCACAGTGACCTAGAAAAGAAAAACAAAAATTAAGAGTTATTTAAAGGCAGTTGAGGAGGCAAGTGTATGACTACATTTTAATCATATCAATCAATCAGTCAATTATACTTTGTTCATCCCTGAGGGGAAATTCTTTTCAGTCAATATCAGTCACTAATGCAGTATGTTTTATAAAGAAAATCTTATTTTATTTTGAAAAGTAGCACAATATTTTCCAAATTACTCAATACTGCAGATCTGTTCAAGCTTGACTTTGATCTCTTGAGACTCATTATTATGCCACCTTACATTTAACATTGCCAGCCTAGTTAATTTATGTTATCTTTCGAGTGGACATGGACGTACTGTAGGTGGGGAAGGGGAAGATGTATGCCAGTCCCAAACCCTGCTTTTCAGCAAGCTGTTCAAACTTGGTCAACATTGGCTCTGAGAGATTGTCCATAGACCTGCCTGCATACAGAGCACACAAACAAACATTATAGGGGCAGAACATTAGAGCGCACTCACACTGTCCTTCATCACATTACAAACTACAAATCAAACTAAAATGGTCCAATCTACAGCCTGGCTTTTATATCGGAAATACCAGTAATAAGGCCACATGGCCGAGGAACCCACCATACAGTTTCATGGTGATCTTGCCCCGGTTCTGGTAGTACATGATCGCGTAGTTGTAATCAGTCTCCCCGATCACTATCTCAGTGTTCAGCTCAGGGCGAGCTCCTGGTGGAAACATCAGAAAGTGCAGTTGGAAAAAGGAATGGCGCATTGCATTTAAGGCCCTGTTAAGTTCATCGAGTGGCCACTTGAGACTGGCTCCAAAAACACTGTGGAAGTAAGATCCGATCACAAGTGGTCTTTCAAGATGGAGAACAGGACCATAGTTTATTAACCCTGCTTAATAAAGGAGGCGCTGACCTTTAAGTGTTAGCTTGCCTGGGGTTGGTGTTACATCGTAGACCTGTAATATCTCCCAGCACTGGTGATTACTGAGGAGAAAAGGGTTTGTGTCAGCTGAGACATTAGATTAAACATTCAGTAAGAAACAGACATTATGGTCAACAAGCATCTCTTCTCATAGACTTTCCTATCATACATTTTATTCATTTACTTTCATACTCAAACCACATATCTCAACCTCAGGCCTCAGATCGAACTAGCTTTCTAACGTTGCATGAGAGCAGGACCGGTAACAGGCCTCTGTGTGGGCCAAAAAGGATATATGAGGTTCACATCAAGTCCTACAAAAACAACAAGACACACTTGTTCCATTTCAATTCAAATGCCCAGTCAGCAATACCCAGTCAGCATGACCTGATGGGTTTAACTGTTCTGCCTCCTTCCTGTTTTTGAGGATTCACAAATAATCAAACACATGTGGTGGAGACTTGAAGTCGAAGTTGAAGGAGTGAGCTTTGCGGTATCTCTGCCCCCCTCTGCTGATCAATCAAGTTACTGAAGATTCACAGTGAGCTACATGCACAGTATGCCTCCATGCGTAGATGGTGCTACTTACTGCCGTGTCTTAGTGCTAACAGACACTGTTTGGTCGGAGGCAGAGGAGCGTGTGAGAGTCAGGACAGTAGGCTCCACCTTGGTTCCATGATTTATCAGGTAAGAGCATTTGGAGGCAGTGTTTAGCAGGTACCATGTTCCTGTCATCTGCAACACATGCAAGCAGGATCAGGCAACAGTGGGGAAATGAGCAAGATTTGTTCATATCTCCAAAGCTTTAGAAATAATATCTGCAGATGGTGAATAAGTTCAACTTTTTTATGTTATCAAATGATCCTGATTCTGTAAACCCCTTCTACTTGGGATTTGCCCTATTTCATCAGTTAGATGAACTTAAATTGAATATTTAGGGCACCAAACCTTTCTCTCTCTTTTTCCGTTATTTTAATGAAAAAGGATACATCTGCTTCAAATGTCCTTGTGTATTATCTGTTGTTATGTTCAAATTCTATTTCACTGAAAACTCCCCTTATTGCCTAAAACACCACACTGACACAATTACACAATCATGTCCAAGTTGCCAGGCCCCAAGCAAATCCATAACCAAGCAGACTTGGTCAATACTCTTTTTAGCATGGGTACTTTGATAAAAGTTTCCAAGTGGCCAACCTCCTGAAGGAACATTTCAGTACAGAATGGTTTCCACTGATTATTTTGAAATCCAATTATTTTTTTGTTATTGGGACATTATGGTCCAAACAAGTGAGAAACAGAATCACAAAGGTACAAAGGTCAGGCCACAGCACAGTGAACTGTTTATAGTGTTTTGCTGTCAGGTTGCAGCTGAACTAGACTGTCTAATAGATTGTTAATACAGATTCATCAATGTGTAAGCAGCATTTGAACTTGAACAACTACTTTAAATACAGTAAAGGTAGTAAAGTTGAGTGGTTCCCAACATAGGTGACAGGCAGACAGGTTTCTTATTAGAGATCAGGAGCAAAAAGATTGGAAACCACTGGTTTAATCTTACTTTAATGGTATGATATTGGATATTATTTATAATATGTATTTTGTTTCATGTCAAATATTACTCTGAAAAGTAACTAAGTAACTTTAGTTTTCTAATAAATGCAGTGGAGCAAAAGTATAAAGTAGCAGGAAATGGAAATACTCAAGTTTGCAAGTACTTCAAAATTGTACCACACTCAAGTAAATGCACTTAGTTACTTTCCATCACTGAAAACGATTAAAAACGGTCGCTCGACCCTCAAGTTCTTTAGCTTAATTTAGAGACATCAATCATGAGATGAATAGAAACACTTATAAACGTAGAAATCCTTATTTAAAGATGCATTTAATACACAAACACAGAACTACTACATAAAGTCAAAGACGACACATACAGTAGTGCTGTGTCTGTTCCTCCAGTTGTTTACCTGTTGTATGTCTATGTTCTGGGCCGCTGGGGTCAAGTCGATAGGCTCGACCTTTGGCTTCTTGCGAGGACGTCTTTGGGGTCGCGGTCGACTCTTAGCTCCCCCAACAGCCTCAGTGGAACCCCACAAACACACACACAAACACACCACTACCAACATGCAACGCCATACTCCGGCCATCCTAGCACTTATAATAATGCACGCAAGCTTTTACGATTAGTAAGGTTCCTGTATGCTAACTTTTTCTTTTTTGTTTCCCTATGCTCTTTTCCTCTGTGAGTACTGGAATGTCTTGCCTGTCTCTTTCTACAGTCAACTATTCCCAATCTTCTTTACTCAAACACACAGAATAAATGTATAAACAGACAGAGAGCAGGGGCAAACTGTGAAACAGGGGATGGCCGGTTTAGTTAAATATTAACTTGGTTTACTGACAGAAATGAGGTCATGCAGTGTGTGCATCTGGAGTGGGGGGGTCCTTACATACTGCCTCTACAGCATAACCATAGATTCAGACAACAAAAAAATGTGCATTTATTGACAAATTATCATTCAAGTTTGCATGATCGCTATCACAGACAAGTCAATTAGATCTGTACATGTGGACCCAGACTGAAAAACACAAAGCAGCAGTTTCATAACTTCCAGTGTTGTGCAATCTCTACAGATACTAGGTCTTCTTAATTCAGGCCCAGTGTATTTTGACATTTTTGGAGACATTCATAAGTTTAGTGAGAAAACAAAATTACCCACTCAACACAAATTAGTGAATGATAAAAAACAAAACAGTTATTAAAGTGTCCTTTATGGTAAGTCTGGCGTTCGAGTTTGTGTGAATCATGTACTGTATGTTTTGTATGTACACTTCCGTTCACGGTTTCTTGACAAGAGGCTAATATTAATTATTTTACATTATCAAAATGTAAAAAAAGGTCTTCTTCCTTCAAGACACTTTGTGCCACACAAAGCTTCTCATTTACAAACGTGTTTAGGTCAAAATCATGGAATGAATGCTCTGACATTAAGGTGGTCCTTCAGTTTGCCTCCAAAATGAACAGGTGTGAAATGAAACATGTATGTGTTTCAAAGTCCACGTAATTTATCAGTTCTGTTCTTCCTTGACAGGTCCGTCGTTTCCTCTGGGTGTAAAGGTGAGGGCCACACTGTTGATACAGAACCTCTGACCTGTCGGGTCTGGTCCGTCATCAAACACATGACCCAGGTGAGAATCACACTGAATCAAACATAAACACATGAAAGTCATAAACCAGTTAAAAATACAAAAAATTGCTTTGAAGGATTTGAAGGAAATTGTGCACGGAAAATGTGAATGCAAAGTATTCATAAGATACGTGTAGAACAATTCTAACTATACTACTTTATTTTTTAAAAATGCACACAAATCTATCTTACCTAGACCAGCCATACTAAGCAAACTGGCTTCGGCTTCATAGCTCCAAAAACAACTCACATTTTTACAAAGGACCTCAGTCCCAGCACTACCCAGGCTGTTGTCAGGGCGACGAATGATGGAGGCAAGGCTTTCGTCCCGCTCCCATGTCCCATGAGCCTCTTTGAATGCTGGCCAGCCTGTACCCGAGTCATACTTAGCCTCTGAACTATCAAGAGAAAACACACATTCTGTTATGGCTGTCTGAATAAAAAATAAAATAACTCATACCATGACTTGTGGGGAAATGTCCCACAAGGCAAAAACTGCTACCTGAAAAGTGGAGAATCGCAGCAGACACAGTGGTACATCCCCACTTCAGAATGGTTAAGGTAGATCCCACTAAACGGCTGAACACACACTCACGCAGCGTTAGGAGCAGAAACACTTGACTAACAGTTAAGGATGATTTCACCATGTTATTAGTTCTTCAAGTTTTTTTATGATAATGATTTTGTAAGTGCAATACAGAGGCCTGCACTTTTTATTATAAATAATGTTATTAATTTTTTTGTGTTTCATGCTGAGAGCTTCATATTCATAAAACACCAGTTTGAAGCCTGTCTTGTGAACCTGACACAGGACAACAATACATGTGATGAGCAAAGTCCACCAGGGACTGTGCTGATGCTTATCAGAAATGATGTATGTCAGTCTGGTAGACTGAGATAATGTTGTTTTGACATAAATCACTGTATGGATCATGCATGCTTTAGTCTACTCACCACCTCAGTCCCTTTCTCTCTGGTGACTACATACTGTTCTGGGGTCAGTTTCTTTTGCCAGTCTGTAGTCTCATTGTAGCGGGTGAGGGACTGCAGGCCTGCAGAGGTTACAGTGAAGAGGTCACAGAGGAGTTTTGACGTGTGCATACTGAACATAGCAGAAGAAGAAGAAATCCACTGGCCCTGATCAACCAAGAAGCCTGATACACAGACATTTAAAAAGCCTTTGAGAGGAATCAAATGAAAAACAAAAGCATAAACCAGAGCAAAATTTCCTAAACCTTTTCAAAATAAAAGGCACAACATTAGAACACAAACCTATCACACTATAGAAAATTGAGAAAATGTTATCACTTAACTTGAAACTAGGGCTACAACGAATGATTAGTTTAATTGTCTATTAAGCCGTTGATTATTTTCTACATTAATCGATTTGTTATTTGGTCCATCAAATGTCCAAAACTCATAGAGGAGTGAAGAAACCAGAAAAGATTGACATTTAAGAAGCTGTAATCAGAGAATTTTATTTCAAAGAATTTGGTCAAACGAATTAATCGATTATCAAAATAGTAGGCAATGAATTTAATGACAAATTAATCTTTACAGCTCTACTTGGAACTGGAAGGGTAATATTTCTAAACAAAACAGTCATCAAATGTAACTTAATTCTTACTCCTAAAGTAAAACTCACATAATCACAAAAATATTGTTAACCCCTGCAATCCCACTTTTGTTGTTTTTACAAGCACAAGCAACTCTGCTGCATGTCCCTTACTCGTGGAGCTTCCTGAGAACACTGCAGCATGGTGCACCTGCGGGAGTTTGCCGCCTGAGATACTAGATGATGTTCAGTTAACCTCCAAAGAACGGAGTGACAGTCGAAAGAAATCAAACTTCCCCACAGTAGCCTACCTTGAGATGTGGATACGGTGCGGATGAACACGGGGATCTTCTTCGGTAACACCGCGGATCTGTGCGTCGCCTGCTTAGAAACTGCTACACAGAGACGGGCGACGATACGAGACATGTTTTCTGCTGCTGCTGCGGCTCCTGCTGCTGGGTCAAGTCTGTCTAAAGTCAAATGGTGATATCAGGGAGCCAAGTGCGCTCGCTGCGTCGGGATTGTTCATGCGAGTTCGCGCCGGTCCTCCCTTTGGCTGATAGACGCCGTTAGCTGGGTGACCCGGTCAAATATCACACCTCCAGCTATATAGGTTAAAGTTGACATGGGTCCCTGGCTTATTATTGCTAGGCGATGTGCAAAGAGCACCATAACTGTGTAGCAGCTTTATGGCTTGAAAAGAACTGAATTGGGGGGTAATAATCTGGTTGGTGGTCAGGGTCAGGGCACATTTATTTCTATAGTCCAGAATTGCAAATTTGCCTCAAGGGGGTTTGACCCACATTTACCATAGGAACAGTGTTTCACGTTTTTCAACCAAAATTCTATCCAATGGTAAAACTAAAAGTATAATAGGAACTCTAACTAAATGTCTGACACATATTAGAGGAACTAGGCATGGTGCTGCATGCAGTATGACAAAAAAGTACATTTTTCTTTCGATTAAATGACTTAAGTTGAGGCACAAACAGCATATAAAGGCCAGCTGATAACCAACTCCAACTTGCACAGTCTAGCTGTGTGTGGTGCACTGGGGCAGTTTGACCCCACCTGTCTTTTATCTGCAGTTACAACACTGTGAATCCTCTGTGGCAAAGAACCAGGTTAAACCAGTGAAATTAGTGTAGAAGAAAAACGGCATTTTTTTATTTTGGCATCAGCAGCCACCAAAACAATCAACTAACAATTTGACTGATACTCTATTGTATGGTTTAAAGGTCTACCATACAGCAAATATATATTCAGTACATGTCAATATCTGTAATGCATCTCAGTAACAGCATTTTGTACACAGTATTTCTACACTATAGTGTTGGTCTATATAGTCTGGTAGTGCACAGCAGCAGGAGTGCTGGCTGTCAGTAGGCTTCCGGGCTGGTGCATAAGGTCTACTATGTAGCGGCGGGGCTGCGGAGAGCGCTCATTGCCGGAAGGACTTTCATTGACGAGGAGTACTTCGTTCCAGGCCCGGTTGTAGTCACCCCTGACAAGTGTGCAGCTCATTCCGATGCAATCAGCCAAACACTGAAAAGTGAAAGAGAGGACACAGGAAGGGGTACTACGATTTGGAAACCAGAGATGGATAGAATGGAGATGGTTATAATAATGATAAATAAGTGTAGGATAGGGAGAACTAAAAGGATGTTAGAAGATGTTGATGACATGTTAAGTCTGCAAATGTGGGGGGGGGGGGGGGTACCTTGAACAAAAGTGCCCTATGGCAGTAGATTCCCCTGCTGATCAAACCGATGGGAACAACATTGGACTGTAGCTGAAACTTGAGCTCGCTGAGATGCAGCACCCATGGAAATTCGTGCAACTTTTCCATCTCCACTGCTCCACCCATGGCTTCACTCACCAGCCTGACATTCAAATCAATGCACACAAAACCCATTAGAATGCAGGAACCTTCAAAATGTGTGTTGTTTTGTGTCCTGAAGGCTCACGGTGCTGTGTTTTATAATGCTGTTACATCAGAATCAGAATCAGAATCAGAAATACTAATATACCCAGGGGGAAATGATTTTCTCCAGCTATACAAACAACATATTTAACAACAATATTATTATACAGATAACATATATTTGGAAAAACATATTATATATTATTATTATTTTATATATATATATATATATATATAATATCACATTTACAATAGTAATATATACAGAAAGCTAGAGCCGTAAAAGGCAGCAAGCAGCTTTCGCGCATGCGCACAATCAAAAGTGTCTGTTGTGTTGTGTCACCATTACTAACACATCATGAGCTAGTGTGCAAATACAGTTCCCTAGGTGTCTAATTAGTCAATTAGTTTCCATGATTCTGTAAGAATTGAAAACTCCAACCAATCATATAATATGAGATGATTTTCTTCTCTATTTGGAGTGACATTTCAGACGTGTAAGTAATGTGCTGACTGCTTTAATCCGTCACCTGGCCAAGGCGGCGCACTGCTCTCGTTCATCACTCAGTGGAAGGATGGATTCTTTGGCCTCTTTAACTAGAACCTGCAATGAGACGTCATCCATCATCTTCCACGGCGTCTCTGTAGGAGACTCAGGCTGGGTCTCATCTTTCTGTTTTTCATTGTCTTTCTTCTTCCTGGACAGAGAGACAGTGAATTAAAACAAAAATCTCAGTCAGTGTCTTTAAAATAGGGAAGAATCTCAATGGTGATTTTACAGTGCTACACTTGGAATGAATGAAGCTGCATTTCACCATAACTAGTATCTTTTGTGTTTAAAATTTGCATGAATTACAGATATTTAAAAAAAAAAAAAAGAAACCCACCAATTTTTAAATACCAATCAATGTGTTGAGATTTATGCTACTGGCAAAAAATAAGCTGGGCGGTATATAATGATACTGTAAGTGTTCCAACATCCACAGACACCTTCACCTTGGTGTCCTGCGCTCTCCCTTGCTGCTGGTGTCTGCTTCTGATGGGTAGCTCTGCCTCTCTTCCTGCATATCCACTGTTTCTCTGCCACAGAAGCATGAGGATAAAATTGTTTATAAAGCTGAACACAGCAATGGTTTTCTATTTTAAACTGTTCTTTTTGTACAATTTAAGTTGTTTCCATGTGTGTATAATATTTAGGTTTTTCTGTCTACCCTTGTTATGCACAATTTGTAGACTGGAATATGTGTGCCTCTGTGTCAGAGAGGTCCTATTGTTCTTGAGTAGTAGATGCATACAACACATGTTGAAAACACATAAAGCACTCTTATAATAAGTAATAACAATACATAACACACGTTTAAGATAACGTGACATAAGCTTCGCCATCATGTCTTACCAGTCCAGCACATTTTCATGTTCTTGAGTTATCATGCAGACGAACAGGCACAAAATCCAAAAAGTAATTAGTTTATATCAGTTATTAGTTATTAAAAGTTATACAATGTGCTGCATGAGTATGAAACCAAAAAAAATTATTCTTGAAACTTGGGTCACTCTAAGCCATGGATAAAACCATGGCTGAATTACATAACACGCTGCTTAAGAATGCCTGAGATTGTTTGTGTGTGTGTGTGTGTGTATGTGTGTGGGGGGGGGGGGGGGGGGGGGGGGGCGCATGGTGGAGATGGAGTGGACTAGAGGTACCCTGAGGGGGTACTGCTCACTTTGGCAACGGTAATTAATTAAAATGCTGGAAGCTAGTGGGAGCATTAGTGTGTGTGTGCATGTACAGCCTTAATATATAGTTTTTATTTATTTTTTGTGCGTGTTGATGTGTGTCTCTCAGCGTGCATGTATATGTTGTGCAGTTGTGCATGTTTGTGCATGTAAGTCTAGTAGTCTAAAAAACCAAAGGCTCTTTTACTGTGAGTGTGTTGCCATCTGAAAAAATGTGACCGTTTACCCTGAGAGGCCACGCTAACAGGGTGCACTGGAGGCGAAGGGAAGAGAGGGAAAAATAAGAAGGTAAAGGAAAAAAAGAGGGAAGCACTGGATTGGATGAGACAAGGGGAGGGTTATAGAAATCTAACCGTCACAATAATTTGTACTGACAAACTGTGTGGTGTGGCTGGTATTTTAGGAAACTTGCCAAGTCTAAGGCAATGATCTACCGCCATCTGTGTGGTTGTTCTTATTTTCACACTCTGTAGTGCTGGTAGTGGTAGTAGAGGCCCAGTTAGCTGTGATAGTTTGTCCAAACTTGGGCTGCAACCATGGATTATTTTCATTTTTTAATTATTATTATGTGATTTTTCTCAATTGATTAGTTCTTTGGTCTGTAAAATGTCAGAAAATGGGGGGAAATGTTGAGCCGTGTTTCCCAAAGACTAATTTGACGTCCTCAAATGTCTTGTTTTGTCCACAACTAAAATATATTCAGATTAATGTCATAGAGGAGTAAAGAAACCAGAAAATAAATTTAAAAAAAAGCTGGAATCAGAGAATTTTTACGTTTTACCGATTAATCAATTGTCAAAATTGTTGACAACTAGTAGTTGGCAGCTCTAGTCCAAACTTTTCATTTTTACTGGGTTGGAATATGATGCCTACAAATAATAAACAATATTTAGATCTATTTTTTAAAGACTTTATGTGTGTATATATATATATATACACATACTCTGTTCCTGTGTTGACAACAACGATTGGACGGTGTTCATTGACAGGCTGCTTGGACAGTTCCTCTAAAGTCAGAATCCTCTGACCTGCACGAGCCTGAGAGAGACACACACAGAGGAAGAGATGATGTCATATGTAACACATGTTAAAATATCCTTGGCTACAATATGTTTCCTTCTTAATGAAAGACAAATGAAACAGACAAAACTGTTGTTATAATCATATTGGTGAAACAGATCAGTTCAACAAGCTTCGAACATAAACATGTTTTGCAGATTCTTATTTGAATTTAACTCACACTCCTTTAAGTACCCTGTTTTACATCAGTTTTTAATGCTATACATACACACACCTTCCCGGCATCATAGAAGCCATCAGTAATAACGTCAGAGGAGGCCAAATGACCTGTCAGGCTGTATTTCACAGACAAGTTGGAGTTAAGTAGGCTGTTCATGGCCAACTTGCTAAAACTGCTCCTTCGATTCACTGATTGGTTGATTTCCTGAAGTATTTCCAGGGCTCTGAGACACACAAACAGATTTTCAGACATTGATGATAAATATAAAAAACATATGAAGAAAATGGCCCATACTTCAATATGGAGCCCCACATACTACTGTCCTATACTGCCATCTACTGGCTGTTTAAGATATTACTCTTAGTTGGCATCAACACGCTACACTTTTACTGTGCTGTAGCTTTACATTACTTAACATCACTCCTCCAGTTCTACATGTCATGATTCATCAGTCATGTTCTTATGTTGTTGTCATCTTTCATCTCAGTGTCTTACCCAAATTGGCACATCTCCACAGCGGCGTTCACATCACTGGCACAGACATTGATAGCCAAGCATGAATTGTGCAACACCTCCTTATGATAGGAGCGCAGCAAATTGACCAGTGGGTGAAGGCCTCCAGCACTCTGAAGCTATGTAGGATAGGGAGAGGATTTAAGGTAGACAGAGAAAGCATAAAAAATACTGTTGGACAATTTCTAAGAAACTATTGTTGATAATGAACTTGTTTGTTTTTTGTTGTATACAGTTTGTTGTGGGTTAACAATATAAGCAGTAACAATAAAACTAGAAAACATCTAAGAATGGGATTCCGCCAGCTATGACCTGAAATCAAGCCAAGGGCCTACTACAAGACAGCTACCCCCCTACCACACCCATCTTTGAACATAGTCTTCATTTTCATCTAAACTAAACACCTGTAACATTTTGTGACTGCATCTTGTACGCTTATCAGGCCAGCAGTGTAAAGTGGGGGGTACTTCCTACCCCCATACTTCTAACGCCCTTGCTCAGACCACACCTATTTTCGAATTCAACCTTAATTTTGATCACAACTACACACCTGTAATGTTCCGTGACTGTATTTTACCCGGTTGCCATCGTGTTGACAAAATATGGCCGCCCCTCTGTACAATACTCAAAAAATCTTCTGTGTTACTTTCTGCTACAGTTGGTGTCTCCAGGACCACATGTTTCCATGATGAAACACATAGACTCACAAGGTTAAAACAATACCAGCGTCCCTCTTGCAGCTGGTAACAAGTATCAGTCACACTAACTGATATTTCCTTTATGCTAAATTTCATAATATTCTTGTCATTAACAAACAACAACAACAATGCAGGAGTCTTAACCATCGTTAGACACAAACACCAACCTCTGCCCTAGCTTCCGTATCACAGGCAAGCATTGCCAGGCACAGTGTGGTGTTGACCAGAACCTGCGTATCTGTGGACTTTAAGGGTTCAACCAGAGCCTGTATGGCTCCATGTGACAAGATACTGCAGCGGATGACCTCCTGTCCTGCCATGTTGCCAAGTGTGGCAGCAGAGTTGGCCACTGTCCTCGGACAGCCTCCATACAGCTGCTGGACAAGGATCTCATGGCCCCGTGCCTCGTACACTGCACTGCAGATAGCACAGAAATGGATGGGAGATTTACTGCAGGACATACAGAGCTGACTATAAATGCAGTCTCGTAACATAACATACAACGTATAATTTATGTAATGTGTGTGATATGTGTGCTTTGCACAAATAAGCTGAGTAGAAGGGAATACAGACATTAAGGGTAAGGATAGTGAGGGAATGCTGCATGGGAGGTGGAGTTAAATGCCCTGAGTGAGAGCTGAAGGAGACAGTAATACTGAAATATGAAGTCAGACAGTGAGAGATGATGGGTATAGGGGAGATTTGTCAGAGGAATAAAAAGGTGGATGAGAAAATGGAGAAAGGGAGAGAAGAGAGGTAAAGATACAGTATATTCAGTGAGGGAGAACGATGAGAAGACAGATGAAGCATTAAATCATCCGTGAAATAGCGCAGAGGAAGGCACACTGTTCAACTTTAAAATACCACCTCCTTCCAAGCCTTGGTTTTAGAGACTGCAAACTTAAAGGGATAGTTCAGATCTTTTAAAGTGGACTTATATGAGGTACCTATCCATAGATGGTGTCTTAGGTGGCTAAAATACTTTTTGCTGCTACCCCCGTCCACAGCAGCTTTTGTGCCTGCTTCTCCAAACAGGTGTGCCGACCGCCATCTACTGACAATGGATAAGTACTGTATACAACCCCAATTTAGAAAATCTGAACCGTTCCTTAAATGTTTTACATATGTGGAAATGACTTACTTTGAGTAACTTACTGTACGTATGACATTAACATTATCTAATAGGTTGCCTGTCACTCACAATGCGTTGAGCTGGTTATTATGTGTGAGGTTAGAGAGGGCCTGGGTTGCTGCTTCTCTCAGCACCAAACTCTCATTGTTCAGCAGCTGTACAACAGCAGGGATACCACCTGAAATGCACATAAATTCCAACTCATGCACGCTTCATTGTGGCGAATGAATTGATGTTAAGGTTGTGTGAATGTGAATGTACCCAGGTCTCTGAAGCGGTCTTTGCTGGGCGGGTGAAAGCTCATGACGGGCACAGCCTGGCAGGTAGCTGTTTTCACGCTGGTGTCCGCCACAGACAAAAGCTCTACCAGAACCTTCTCCACATTCTGATCATGGAGCAGTTTGCGATTCTCAGCTGCACCCGTGTACATGCACACACAGCGAAGCACACACAGGAGACACACAGATATACGTAGTATTACCCTTAGGACTTTCAAAAATAAAGTTGGAAAGTATAGACATTTTTTAAAATACATATAATTATTATTTTGATTCCTTCTACTCTTACAGCTTTGAGCAACCCTGGAGATGCATTTAACAGCGTTGGACTGAATTTCCGGTGTGTTGGGGGTGAGAATAAACTCCATCAGCTTCGTCAGTCCTCCGTCCTTGTGGATCAGATGTAAACTCTCAGTGTCGCTCACACAGTTAGCAACAACGTGTAAGGCCTCAGCATGAAGGTCACTTAAGTCCTGTAAGAAATAAAAAGATAGATAGGGAGCAGAGGATGTAAAGGACACAGACCTCAAATGGGATTAAAAAGGGCATTGTGAGTTGAGAAGTATTAATTCAAAGAGAACCATTTCCAGCTAATGGTGCAAAGATAAACTGCATAGGTATATACAGTATAAGCGGTTATTACCTCCTCTTCTCATCCTCCTAAGGTGCGGGATGAAGACATACATGTTTATGTTCCCAAAAAAGCATGCGTTCTCTCGTTGACACACACACCTACCGTGTTACTGAGGATATCCATGAGCTTCTCAAACCCTTGCTCTTCCCTGAAGGTGTTGCGTGCGTCTTTATCAACGGTGACATTCTGCAGCGTCTTTAAAGCCAGATGCTGAATGACAGGGAAGTCTGACTCCAACAGCCTCAGAAGTGGAGGGATCCCACCCAACTCATGTACTGCCAGACGGCTTTGGTGGTCCTTCATACACAAGACAGCACAACACAGGGTACAAGACAACAACAATTTTTGACCATTGAATTTCACCCGTACCTTTGTAACTTTCTCTAGGCTGACGACTTTGAGTCACCTGAACCAGGTTAAAGATGATCTCTAGTGAGTTCTTCTCGACATCAGGGTCTGGACTGGAAAGGAGCTGGATTAGAGGTGGCAGGCCCTTGTTGTCAAAGATCTGGACCTTACAGACGAAATCCACTGACAGAGAGACCAGGCATAGTGTTGCAAACTCATGGATGACTGTTTCTTCTTGAAAAGGAGAGACAATTATGTGGTTTGTTTGTTTATTGCAGCTTATATAAGGTAAATATCGACTTCTGAATCTATTCATCTTGTGATCAAAATGACGCACCTTCAAGTGACAGTTTGTCAATAATTGATGGAATGACATCTTTTTTTTTCAGAGCACACTTGACATCGCCTTTCAATGGAAACATGAGACAAAGTGAAATAGTTTTTCAGTGGGCAAACTCACTAGTCACTCAGTCTACGTCAATAAAACAGTGAATTCTGTAGCCAGTCAACAAGTCTGTAAAAGTCAATCGCCTGACAAGCAGATGGATGGTTAGAAAGTTTGTCCGTGTGTTACCAGCTTGTCACATCAGTTGTATTGTAAGCCACCAAATGACTCAGGATGAATCTACATTGATTTTGTGTGTTGTCTGACACACCGTTAGTGGCCATGATGCCCAAGGCCATGAAGGCGCCACGTCTGACCAGCTTGTTGCTGTGAGTGATGAGCTGACAGAGAGGCTGCAATGCCCCAAGTCCCAGCAGAGAAACCTTATTCTCGTCTCCTAACAACAGGGGGAGACAGTGAACATGGAAATTAGGGATTGTCCCAAACAGACCTAAGTGCCTGTGAGCATTTTTTATGTATTAGTGAAGCTGTGAAGATGAATGTGCAATGGCGGATAAGAAGCTAAAATTGAGTGCCCTTCAACATAGTAATACACAGTAATTATTTATGTCAGCTCTTGGTGAACAAAAAATATAAAAGTGCATTATGAGCAGAGAATGGAAACAAATTAGATGATATTGTAGATTGCATTATAAAAGTCATAAAACAAGATAAGATAGTGGTCCGCAACAAGTAACTTTTGTGCTTTAAAGCTGCACAATTGGTCACAAAAACTAGAGTTAGCAATGGGTAGTCTACTACTGTACCTTTCTCTGCAAATGTGTGGATTGCTTCACAGGCTTTGACTAGGATGTCTTCCTCTGGGGAGCTTAGCAGCAGCACGACTGTTGCTGGAGTTTTACCCTCAACAGGTAGTGGCTCAAACTGTGAGTGTGAGGGGAGAGGAAGAGATGTGAATGCTTTTATAACGTATAATATACCCTAAAAGCATATACTGTGTTCACCCCGGGGACAACCACGTATCTCATGGTTGTCCCCGGGGTGAACACAGCAGGCCTATATGCTTTTAGGCAATATGGGCATCTGTTTCAATGGACACGAAATAAAGAAACACGTTAAGTTAGGTATACATTTCCAAAGGGTAAGGATGTAAAGGCTTTTTATTAACGTTAGCCTATCTGAATATCTCACCGTTTCCTTGCATGGAGTCTCGCTCTCCTTCTTCACTTTCTTCCCCATTCTGTGACCGAGATGAATAATTATCATTAACCACAGGCAGCCTTTCAGTAGTTGCTCAATGTAGCCCAATCATCTCTGTGAACTGCAGTCATGAATATAGCTTAGCAATAGCCGGCTAATGTCACTCAAGTCGGCCTGACGCGCTGTTCACAAAAGACGCTTAGAAAACAAACAGACAACCCTGCAGATCACTAGCTCAGATGTTCACTATGACTTACCTATTTATTTATTTTTACTAAAGGGAAAGTTCAAGATTCTTCATGAGCACGACAGCCCGCAGGAGAACCAGGCAGTAGGTTTGGTGTTGTGGAAAAGAGGTTGACACTACGTTGCTAGGCAACGCGTGCCACGTTGTTCAAAAGGAGGGTTATTATTGCTTTAAACATGTTGCAGCAATAAGCCAATTTAATGTTAAAGTAGCCTATATTCGAGGTCACTGACTTTAATTGTAGACTGGACAGAGTTTGCTGACGTCAACACTGCTGCCATGACTATGTTTGTTAAGGCTGACATAAATAAATACATTAAGTCAGGATTTGTGGATTGAAGTTTATTCAAGAATTTGTATTCGTCACATCACGCACACCACATTAGGCAAGATTTCAAACGTTGCAAAAAACAAAAACACAAAATGTGCAATAGAAAGATTAAAAAACAGACTGGGGATCCTTGAAATTTCTCACACAGGCATTAATTGTCTTCCTGAGTTTGTATAGATTACTGATCGACTAATAATAGGCACATTCACATAAGCCGGTCGGCTAAATCCTCCATGAAAACGAATGGGGGGGACACTGAAAATCATAAGGGAATTTGTAGGCTATTAGTGGTGTGCGTTTGTGTTATACGTGTGTGTTGAAGAGTGTATGGCGGACCGTCCTGTGCAGGTCGTTGGATAGTATTGAGGTAAACGTGCTGCTGTGAAAACTGAATCATGAAACAAATGAGCTCTAAAAGCCTGGAGCATCAGCGCACGGAGGCCTCGTGCTCTGAGAGGCACTGACACAGCATTGTGCCAGTGGAAACAGCACAGTATGCACCAGACAACCAAAATGACCTCTAAAGACATTCCCTCCGGTGGTGTGTGGGACATTATCGCTCTTCTGCCTGAAATGATCAGAATAATCTAAACGAAAGCAAGCAAAGAATGGGGGATGGTTGGGGATGATGTACAGGGTTTTTCTCTGCTTATACATTATTATTACACCAGCTGCACACACGCGCGCCCACGCACGTATACACTACGCTCACATGCACCTGAAAATGGGAATGCAGTGAATGCCATGTTTTCACACGCAACTGGAATTTTGATTAGCTTGCGACGTTTCAACTGTCAACGTGAAACATAGATAAACAGTTAGACTGGTGCTAAAAAAGACTGCCGTGTGCTATTATTAAAAAAAAAACACAGAGAAATAGCAGTGGCCCGGTGCAGGGGAGGGGGTTGCAGCGAATCAGCGCAGCAGACACTGCAAACCTCGAGATGATCACCTCCCCTCCGTCGAGCTGTCAGTTGACAGCAGCACACATGAAGCTTAGTGCTGCAGAAGAGGAGTTGGCCACCCGTTGATTTTTACGTCTAAAATAACCGTTCCTCTGCGTTTTAATTCAAGCGGGGGCAAGAACATGACAGGATACACCCGTCATAACCTCTACGGGCTGTCCACAAGAGCGTAGGAGGAGGAAGGCTGAGCCGCTCGCTAGATCTGTGAGCTATCTGATGTTAATAGTTAGCTCGCAGGCTAATGGTAGCTAACGGAGTTTCTGCTCTGTGACATCAGCCGGCTAACGTCACATTGCTGGCTCGCGAGCAAAGGTCGGTTTAGTCCTTCGGCATCATTAATGATTCATTTTATTCACATGTTTTAAGGCTGCGGCACATTTTGTGTTTTATCGTTTTATTTTGTATGTATACATTTACTGAATTTTTCGGTGTTTGCTAGCTAGCAAGCTACTCGGCTATATGCTAGCGAGAGCTCACATCATCGCAACGGGTGCGGAGAGCTTGAGGCTATAGTTAAGGAAGGAAGAAGAGGTGACTTATGATGTGGGCCGAGGGCAGCGGCGGACTGTTGGGCGAAGGAGAGCAGCAGTATTAGCTTGAAACACATTGTATTTTCCTCATATTAATCCTCGGTGAGGTAGGGCCATATAGCGTCAGCGTCCTTGGATGAAGAAAAGAATCGGGGCACTTTGATTTGCGAGCTGGCTAAATGAATAGTATTGGTGTGACTGAGTCGTGAGCTAGTGGCCACTGTGCCAGCTTCAAGGGGAAGATAACTGTCAAGATTATCGCACAGACTGCAATAACCCAGTCAGTTTTGCTTTAAAGATGGCTTCGGCGAGCAGCATTGCCGCAGCTATTGCGAGCAAAACGAAGACCAAGAAAAAACACTTCGTTGCTCAAAAAGTGAAGCTCTTCCGTGCCAGCGACCCTCTGCTCAGTGTGCTGATGTGGGGAGTCAACCATTCGGTGAGTCAGACCACTTAATGTTAATCCACAGTTATGTCTCTCTTGACCTTTGATGTGCCACATTATAAACCTTACTTACTGTTAACTATGAGCCTTTGTCGTATTGACTGACATAAATGAGATGATAGCTGTCCAGCGGTTGGATCGTGCTGTCAATGTACATTTGTGACAGGCTTCAAGTGTGCTAGACCGCTACAGCAAAATATTTAGCAATGTTTGTTTTATTAAGGTTTGTACAGTGAAAACTTCGGATATTAGTACTGCATGGCTTTGATGTAATCGCCCAATATATATATATCTATATATTTAGCAATGTTTGTTTTAAGGTTTGTACATATGTATATATATATGTGTGTGTGTGTGTGTGTGTGTGTGTATGCCTGTCCGTCTGAACAGTGAACTCTTCTTTGGCTTCCTGTTGTGCACATGTAGAATAAGCTTCTAGGGGTCTGTGTCATGAGAGAGCAAATCTTCCCATGCAAGACAGCTTATCTTTGCTCTCTACTCTCTTTCTCTTCCTTTGCTGAATATCTGCACTGGGCCAATAATCATATGGCGGGGAAAGAGCAAATTGTGGCAAGCAGAGGACATACAAATATTTCTGTCTCCTAATCCCAAACATTAAACCTTTGACCAATGTTTTTACACACATTATTATAACACACAAGTAGATGGTTCTCAATCAACGGACTGTGCCATATAATCTGTGGTTCTTCAGGTCCTTTGCTCTTGCAATCTTATTATTGATGTATAACCTCTCCTTCATTCTTTCTTCAGCTTTTTCCCCTCATAATCACAACATAGTTATTACAGTAAAGCCAGCCTGTTTATCAAATGTTTTATCTGGTGTCTTTGATTGAGGAGGAATGCTTTCCAAAATGTAAACAAAAGAGTGGAGCAGTAAGTGATCAGCATCTCTCATTTATTCATTCAGTATAAAAAAGTAAAGTAAGAAATGGGGTAGCTAATGGTGCAAAAGATGACAATAACGTATAAAATGTATATAAAATATAAACATTTTTGGCCCCTTGATGCAGAGTGCTGCTCTGATTTCTTGCTGTTTATTCGGATCTGCCTGTGGTTTGCATGCTGCTTGGTTCTGCTGCGTTGGGCCGCAGTTAACAGACGGTTAAAAAAAAAAAAGAGTAGAGCCAGCAGCTTGGCTGCTGTAGCAAAGTAATTCAGAGATCCTCATCTCAGTAGGAATATAAACTATTTTGACTAGTTCCATACCAGATGTCAGTTGCATATTAATATTGATTTTGTGTTAAGTTAATGGGTCAGATGGATACTATTTGGACATCTGTAAGAGCCTGATTGTACTGTGGATAGGCTAAATACAGGGGGTTGACATTGCGTAAATGCTTTGTGAAACTTTGTAACTAATGGCCACTGTAAACATCACTACACAAGTAGGTTAAGTCAAAGTTGCATGCCAATTTGTGCAATTTCAACTTTCTATACTGCATATACTATATACTGTGCTACTATATGTGCAATTTGTGACCACTGTTTCTCTTTGTTGGACATGCTAGAGACTGTTAGTCTACTTGTCTTACTCAATGTCTCTGTATTGGGTTGAGGAATCCTGAGTCGTTGGGATGGGCATCAGTGTGACAGATGCACAGTACTGAGGGCACATTGATGATGGGGTCAATACTAAGCATGTAAGCTTTGTCAGTTTAGATAGAACCATTTCATTTTTGGCCCAGTGTTAAAGGTGGCACTTCAGTGGGGATTACGCAGCCTCTAGATAGCCTGATGTATGTGAGGCCAAGACAGCTAAAAATCCAAAGCTGTTATTTTGTATCTAAGCTGTAGTCTGTAGATAGATTAGTCACCTGGCTGTGGTGTTAAGCCTGAGGGTGCGAAATAAGGTAACCAAGAGGTTGACCTCCATGCTGCTATGTAGCACTGATTCACTTTTTGAATGTAACTTGAATTGGCTGAGAAAGATGAACTTTGATGCATTGTGTTGTTATTATCTGTATTTGGTCAGCTAGTTATATCTAGGAAGACGTTTCACCTCTCATCCAAGAGGCTTCATCAGTTCATGTACGCATCTGACCAGGCAACGGCCATTGGCACTTGGAGCACAAAGGGTTTCAGTGACATCATCGGCCTTGTAAGAGGTTAAATACCTGGATCTCCACACCAGCTAGTTGGACCAGTCCCAGCCTGGTCAGATGCGTACATGAACTGATGAAGCCTCTTGGATGAGAGGTGAAACGTCTTCCTAGACAAATAACCATGTCCAGTTGCTTTTGACTGAAATTGCTTGGAGGATAACGATGACCTGGACAAATAAGAACATTCACAGGCATACTAGAGAGGAAGTTTATTTTCATTTGCATTACTATGAGAATTGTACCTTTTTTATTTCAGTATTGTAGTAGTAACTTAATAAGAGATAATAGTATATTTTAGGGATGGGCACAAGTAGTTAATTCCAAGATCAAGGGATCGCATCAATTCCTCGAGAGCCAATCGAGTACTTGTTTTTCGAAATCTATTTTTAGAACCCAACTCATCTTCCTGCAGGAATAATGATGCACAGCAATACGGTCTACCCAACACCTAATGCCTATTCTCAATCAAAACATTCACAGTTACCCTTAAGAATTTATGTTTTTCACAACCACAACTTCAAAACATTATTTCCTTACAAAAACATAATTAAATTAGTGTTCGCATTCTGTTTTATGATCAGTCCTGTTGTGGAGAACAGGCGCTTCGCTGGCACAGAGGTGGCAGGTATCAGCAGGTTTTTGCTTTGCCAGATCGCTAAGTTTTTTGTGCCGGTACCTGTTGTTCGTCTGGGCCTTGCACAGTAACCCCGTCATGTAGCTCACACAACTTCTCTCAGATGGTGAGGCGAAGAGCTTGTTCCAAAAATCAAAGGTGTTTGTTTTTCTGGTCAAGCGCAGAAGCAGGAGTTGCTATGCCGGACATACCTAGTAGATTTAAGAGCTGTGTTGTTAATTTACCTTTTCTTTAGGTTTATTTCAGAAACTTCTATCAATATGTGCAGCGTCCTATAATGTACCCTCACAACCCAGTACAGAATCTAAATACCACCTGGGGCCTCCTGCTCTCTGACAGGAGCCCTGTAGTGGCCAATACACTTTATCCAGCATATAGGGTTAAAACAACAGCACATTGTCAGATATACAATCAGCTATATCATCCAGGAAATACACAAAATTCTTCCCTTCAACGGTAGGTGATATACTGCATTGTCTGTCTTTGATAATATTTTAGTAAATCAATAAAATCTTAATTTGCCTATTTATCCATGCTTATCCAATAGAGTGAGTAATCCAGGATCATGTCTTAGTCCTCCTATGTTCAGATTCAGATGGGCTACTGACTCCAAACCATATAAACCTTCACCAGGTTTGGAGACTCTGCAAGTTCAAACTGTTCCTTTGGATTGCATAACATAGAGCAGGACTGCCGCCAGGACATTTCCTTCTTATGCCTTAGGCTACCTCCCCTGCTGTTTTTCGCACCACTTGATAAGGCATTTTCTTAAACCATTGGCAACATAAAAATTACATTCCATGCCAGGTCAACAGGTTTAGCCAGTGATTTGTTGCCAGAGTGTATAAAAATTTCAGTTTGGAAGTGTTAATATAAAGTTAGCTACTTTGCAGCATGGAGTTTGCAAAAGTAAACTAAACCTGTAAAATAGCAGGACACTGCAAACTAATGAATAAAAGGCGAGGCAGAGAATGCAACCAGTTTGCAGAGGTAACATACGTGTATGTTCTGCTAAATGTAACCCCCACCCCTCAATATCCAGTGTGACCTGTCAGTCAGAAGTATCTACTTTGCAAACCTGAAATCTAGACATTAAGCGGTAGGGCTGTATGTGTGAACACAAATATCCAATTCAGTCAGACCGGGCATCAAAAAGAGTTTACCCTGCCAGCTCCCTAGTACGAAGACCAGGTAATGTGTGAATACAGCGCTTGATGACGTTTATATCATGCGTTGGCCAACAGCAGAGCAAAACGAACCTGTACATGCTGAAATCATCAGAAGTTTGTGACTCCGTTGCATGCTGTAACCTCATCATGTACCCCCCCCCACACCCCCACCCCCACACAAACAACTGAACCTGCTAGCCAATTTTGACTTTAATCCTAATACTTTGAAATTGTACTTGCATCCCTCAGAGCCTAAATAGGTTACACAGCCCATGATTGTACAGAAATGGATTGAGGCCAAAGCTAAATA
Organism: Echiichthys vipera; assembly: GCF_963691815.1. Classification (NCBI taxonomy): domain Eukaryota; kingdom Metazoa; phylum Chordata; class Actinopteri; order Perciformes; family Trachinidae; genus Echiichthys; species Echiichthys vipera. The sequence continues at coordinate 15,857,096 of NC_139846.1, read as the reverse complement.
GTTATTTTTTTTCCCGTAAAAATCTCAGTCGTAATAACTGAAGCTTGTCTGTGCAACAGCTCAAACAAACAAAAGTCTATAAATAAGTCTCGGACACATCATTACAAAAGCATCTCCAGGTTTAAAATCTACATGACATTACAAAAAATAAAGACTAGTTCTTATCTTTCCATGATCTATTTTTTTGCAGCACTGAGTTCACAGATTATGAACTCCATAAGCCTTCTGTCTCAGAGCAATAACCATTCTTTAACACTTCAGCTGAATATGTGCTGACATGATCAGAATAGACACCATTAAGAATAAATATAGCCCACAGGATATGCCAACAAGTTGACTAATTCTATTATGGATGTAGCTGCAATATTTTGTATATTCTTCATGAAGGTAGTGGCTCTCACATACAAGTCAAAACAAAAAAAAAGCTGTAAATCTTGGCGCCATAATACATCAACACTCTTGACATGTTTGGACCTGAGACTAAAGTTAAATAACAAAAATAACATCCTGATTGAGTGTCCTATTTTGGTTCTTAAAAAAGAGAAATTGGTAAAACATCTGCAGTGGGTGAATGTAATACTAAGTCTTATTGTTAGTGGTGTTAATTTGTTAACTAGCAGTCTTGACAACACAGACTATTGCAGGATTTATTTGCACAAACAGTGTAGAAAATAATGGTTTTCAGTGTGACATCCTAATTGCCTTATAGTTATTTTTGTAAGTCCTTGGTTTGTCCTAGTGCACATCAGAATGTTTTCCTTTGTTGATTTTTACTACATTTGTCACTGGCTGTAAAATTGCATTGTTGCCGTTTAAGGCAGGTAAGGACCTCCATTAAACTATCCCCACTCTGCAGGTTCATTCACTATTTTTGTCATAGCCCCTTTTTGTGTCGTTCCCTGCTCCCCCCTCTCTCTCCCCTTACTTTGCTGTGTTCTGCCTCTCTGTCTGACTCAGAGCAGCTGAGTCTAGTTCTGTGGATTGTATAAGAAGGGGATTCTATAAATATATGCAGGAGTTACCTTCAGTTAATATGTGTGATGATTATGGGTGAGGAAAACAGAAAAGCTGCAGCCTCACATCCTGTCACCCTGAGGCAATGACAGATATTGGAACTCATGGAAGCGTCTTGTGATTTTGTTCCAGTTTCTCTCCAAAAACCTTTTTAAACAAAAATAAATACTTTTTCTCCCCTCTTGCATACATGCAAAGATGTACACGTGACTACAGTACTTGCGTCTTTGCGTGTCCTTTGCCACAGAGTCACACTCCTTGACCAAATGTGATACGTTTTGCTGAGCAGCTTGATTCACTCAATAGGAGAGGCCATATATCATAAGCCTGTTTTTTGCTCGGTCAGTCTAAACCGCTGTATCCTTTAATAACTGGTCTTTCATAGCACTGCCCGCATGACAGACTTGCTGAACTGCCTGTGTGTGTACCTTGAAGATAACTATAATTTGCCAATTACCAATTTCCAAACGCACATTTTCGTTCTTCTGAACTCAAGTTTGTGTGACTGAGTAACTAGGGCTGGGCCATAAAATGATAATTTATCGTCTTTTAATGGAATCGTATCTTGATGAAAACATATGCAGTACCAGTCAAAAGTTTGGACATTCTTTCTTATTCACTTGAATGCCAAACTTTTGACTGGTACTGTATATCTTATTATAATGTAAATTGATAATAACTAAGCACATACGAAAGGGGGTGTCATTTAAAGATTGCAGTTTGTTTTTTCATCAGACTGGGCATGCATGTAAACATAGTCAGTGTTAACCTGTTTTGCAGTAAAGTTGAGAATGATAAAATGAGAAAATGATCTATAGTTTTGTCAATTGTTTAATTTTAACACGGCAGTACACAAAAATAGCATTTCCCGTGTGGTTATTTCATATAACCTATTTATTGAATAACCAGTAAAAATGCTTTATTGTGATATATATATATATATATATATATACATATATATACATAGTTAGTTAATCGAGATATGAATCAACGAGGGATGGGCTTGTGCACTTCCACTCACCATCCAAGAGAAGTTCAGTACACCTCCATGACGGGGTTACTGTGCAAGCCCCAGGCGACATGGAGGGGGAAACCCACTGGAGTGCACCTGCTGATACCTGCCACCTCTGTGCCAGCGAGGCGCCTGTTCTCCACAGCGGGATTGATCATAAACCGAATGCGAACATATTGAATTGTGTTTTTCCAAGGAAACAGTGTTTGAAGTTGTGGTTGTGAAAAAATAAAACCTTAAAGGGTTACTGTTTTGATTGAAATTAAGCATTAGGTGTTGGGTAGGCCGTATTGCTGTGCATCATTATTCCTACAGGAAGATGAGTTGGGTTCTAAAAATAGATTTTGAAAAACGAGTACTCGATTGGCTCTCGAGGAATTGATGCGATCCCTCGATCTTGGAATTAACTACTCGTGCCCATCCCTGGAATCAACCTTTATTGGGATAGAAGATTTTGTCAGCCCTAACTGACGCAAAGTAAAATAGACTTGAATGAGCTGTTAGTGTTTGTAAGTGCAGATGTCTCACAATTCAAGGGATGACTCCTATAAGCTTTTAATTACACTGCAGATGATCTTACTCAGGTAGGTGCTTGCATTTGTCTAAGGCCATGTTTCTGTCTGATGGTCTAGTAACCCTCTCTCACTGGCAGACACACACAGATGCAGCCCTTTTACCTTACCACTGCTCCACTTTTATCATCAGCATGTCCTCATTATGGCTGACCTCACTATGCTGTGGTTTTGAGCACGGGGGGAACGGGAGTTAAGGGCTACCACTTACTGAAGTTGTCAAAGATGCTCTATGAAATCACATACATGCTGTAATGGTCACATTTTTAGTTAGAATTGTGAGGGACTTTTTAGTATTTAATGAACAACATTTTCTAAAGGCATTAACGTAGTGCTGCACCAGTTATACAATTAACTGTACAGTGACTTTATATTTATTAATAATTAAAAAACTATTGATTGTGCATGTCTCATTCTCTACTTAGTTTTTTCCCCACCCCATTGTGTTATAATTACTTTCTATGGGCAAGCCAATGAATATGTGATGCACACACCCAGATACCATTGTTGTTGTTTAGGGCTGTTACCCTAAAAAGTAAAAATGTGACCATGACAGCCATATAAGACCTGAATTTGTGGAGCAGCTTTGACATCTCACCACCACAGCATAGAGAGGTCAGCCAAAAGATGTTTTCTTCTTTTTGTGGATATTGTTAAACTTGCTACACAGTATGAAAGGTTCTGGGATTCTTAACAGGTCAGGTGGTGATGTAATAGCCTTGTTAAGTGGTCAGTGAAAGGTCAAATCCACACTGAATACAACCTACCAGAGTTATATGTGACCTTTAATGCTCACCATCTGACTGTTAAAGGGCAAATCTCCATTTAGCTGTGTGTGTTCATGCAGCTTATGGCTATCTTTGTGGTTTCTGAATATTATCACCACTTCATGTAGTGGTCAGCAAGTAAAGCAATACATTAGTTTATTGAGGCCGAGTGGTGTGTTTGAGCCATTTCTTAAAAGGGACCAATGAAGGGACCAATGATGTCAAGCATGTGTGTGCATGTGCGTGTGTGTTTTACTTGAGAAAACATTTTGAATACTTCAGGAGCACAGCTTTCATCAAATCGCAAAACCACTTTCCGTCCTTGTATATTTACACCTCTACATATTGGTTAATTGCATAATCTTGATTGCACTTTACTTAGAGCCACTTAGACTGTAATGTATTGTAATTGGCATAGAGGAAGTGCACGCTAACACTCTTTCTCTCTTTCTTTTGGGCATGTCTCATTTCCCCCGCATAACTGACAGCTTGACACTAAAACATCAGGCATGCTGTAGATTACTTCAATGAAAAATATATCATATAATAATGCTGTTCTCTTTCTCTCCCCACCCTCTCTGACTCTCACCTGTTTGAAGTTGTTCCCAACTCTCTTATTTATCTTCACAGTTACGATTTGCCTGCGAAGGCATGTTTGACTTCTCTTGCTAAATCTACCACATTAGCTGTTGTGTGTCTTGATGTTATTTTTAAAAACTGCCATTTGTCCAGGTTTGTTAACTCCCTTGCTGCTACCTCAAAACTTGCAAGAGCAGAAGGCAACCTTTAGCTGTATATTATAGGTCCGTAATCTGTGACTAACAAAGTTAACAGCTTTACTGACGAAAGAGGAACTTGACAGATTTGCCACATCACTAAAATTACTTTTTACACTGCTGACACATTCTAGCTGTAGCTTGCAAGTCAGTAACTGAATTATCAGTAATTAGAAGAGATGAAAAAGATGACAGTCATATCTTTCCTGTTCACTGTCAAAATGCCTGATTAGTCTTGCTTCTTTCCTTTGGGAGAGGTTTGCTCCATATTCCCATTACCCTTCTAGCCTATAGCTTGCACCTAAGAAATGACCCAGTTCTTTATATTATTAGATAATAGTTTTTTGTTTTTTTAACCAAGTAAAAGGTGTTACAATCTCACCGCTGTCAACACTTTCATTGGGCTGTCATCCGCTAAGAGCGAGTCATCAATCTGTCATTGAGATAAGGCTTTGTCGTGCTGCTGACAGAGCACGCTCTTCACCAACTTCCTGTCCAATGGAGCAACAGCACACACTTGCTTCACTCTGGGCCGGAAAACCAGTCTTCATCACCATGGAGACAAACAGGAAGCGGTGGTGTGAAATTTGTCTGCAAGTTTGATAGCTGCAGGAAGATCTGATTAAACAAAACATAAGAGCTACACTTTGCTCAAGATAGAAATGATGACAAGTGGCTAGCAAATGAAATGGGAGTACTACGTGCTACTTAATGTGGATTAGGTACTCAAAGGGACGGTCAGGTCTATGTACTGGATTAGTTATACCTCCATGTAGGATCAGCAGGGTAATGCCACTGTGTTAAAAATCATTGCTGCACCTACTGCCCAAAACAAAATATCGTAGCCTACATAATAGCCACTGTCAAAAGCATGATTTGTGAAAATAGCTCACTTTAGTCATTTTGAGTTCTACTCTCACTCGTGCTCTTTTCACAGTCTTTTAGCGTAGCAGGAATTTAACTTCAACAAGTGGAACATTTGCCACTAAATCAGTAATATTACAAATTTCAAACTGTTGAAACATGTTATTTTCTGAGCCGACTTGAGGGAACCATTTATACCTCTTTTTATCTAACCTTTATTTTCAAAACATTTTTATGTGTGCATGCATGTACACACTAGTGTCTTGGCATACGTGCATGAGTGCTTGTTAGGATCAGGCATTGTCTCTGCCCTTGTGTGAAACACAGCTTTGTTGATTAGGCGACATCTCCCCACTGAATGTGCTAAAGCATCACTGTGACGTTTGTGCCTGTCACACCAGGACACTCAAGCATTCTCGGATATGGCATCTGTGGACTTGTTCCTCTGCTTGCTCTGTCTCTCGAAAGCCTTTCTTACATCTTTCTTACATCTTTTTTTCATGCTTTTTCTTTCTTCTCAGTTATGCTGCTTCCCTCTCTTTTTCAGAGAGACTTCCTTCTTGTTTTTTTCAGTCTTTAGCTTATAGGTTTTCTTCCCTAAAAATTCTGTCCTGCTTGTAATTTATGTTTCATGCACATGTTTCATGTGCATGATGCACACTAATTCTTATTCTCATGCATGAAAGTATGTTAGCGTTATACGTATCTGTTGTATGAAATGTCGCATTTTTATAGGCTTAACTATGATAATCCGGTCATGGATCATATGACTCCTACTTGTAGAATTGAACATCCAGTAGCTACTCTTTTCCTTTTTGTCATTATCGTGTGGTTTCCTTGACAGCAAAATGTTACCAATGGCAACACTAGTTGTTTTGCAACAGTCTAGAGGATTGTGATTCATTCCAACTTCAGCAAAAATCTGCTGCCTTAGGTACAATGCAGCTCTGCTCACAGATTTGACAGTCTGTGGCACAGTTGTCTTCAGCGGTGTAGTTGCTTATACTTGTGACAAGTAACCAATCAGTCCGCTGTGGGCGGGGCATTGAGTGAGAGTAGTGTGTAGAGTGGTGACTACAGACAGAGGCCCATTTTTTTAATTCATTTTATTGCTAATCGGATTTTAAAAAACAATGATTCATACTGCAGCTGATAATTAGCGAGGCCGATGAACAGTTGTTCTTTTAAACAGACTTTTCATGTTTCTAATTTCAAAGTTACTTCTTAAGTATATCAATTCTGCCATATTTGTGCTGCCATCTACACTACCATCAATATCCAGCTCATCTACCTTGTCGCAGAAATTACATCAATCATAAGAGTGAGCTAGTGGTAAAGCAGGAAGGCATAGATTACACACTTGACCATTGGGAGTGAGTTTAGACCAGAAGCTGTTTGGGGAACTAGCCCCAGATCTCTGACTGGGCAGATAACTCATAAGTCATTGTTTTACATACTATTTGGCAGTCCTAAATCATGTGTATTGATATCAGAAACAAAATAATGAACATTAATATTACACATTTTTATGTTACATATTCAAATGCTTTCTTGGATCAGTCAGTCATGCAGGGGCTATTCTCTGCAACATCTGCTGTAATACTCATGGAGCATTACAAAAAAATATTGGCTACCTCCTCACATGCAGCTGCTGCAATTGTGATATGACACCACCTCTTGTCTTCCTAGCTTAGAGCAATGTATAAAACTTAAAGAACATTTGGAATTGTACTGTAGAGAAACATGCACACACACAGGCGCACATGTTTTGTGGTTAATGTTATAGTCAATCGATGTTTGAGTGTTTGAATTTATTCAGTGCACCTACATTACAAGTGTGCTTATTGGAATGACAAGTTATTAATAGATTCAAGCAACCTGCCAGCACTCCTGCCTGCAGCCAACAACAAATGTACACACACACACACACACACACACACACACACAAGCACACACAAGCACATCATATTTGTATCAAGCTGTGGCTGAGTCATAACAAATGTCAGGTCTATGTATTACAGCAATGTGATGCATGACCTGCTCCAAATGGAAACCCCTGCAATGTGCCGTATGTGTTAGAAGCCTTACTGTTTATTCAATGTGCAAGGTTTATTGAAGTGTTTCGGTAAATGGAAATCCGATTACCATTCAAATAAATTAATTTAAAATGTGCTTCTTTGGCTCTGATGCATCCAGTCTCTGTCTGTCTGTAGTCTGTAATTTTGAGTTTAGTTGGATGTCCATCGTGACCATAAATGTGCAATCAGTTATAATTATGTAAGGTATCAGGTGTTAACATTTTAACTCACCTTACAGTCCAGTTTCAACATCTCGTTTCTGCAAGACTTTTAAAAATTTTGGTTTTAAATACTGTGGAAACTCAAAGTAAATTTCAGTGGATCTAACACTGCCTTAATTGTCCTGATTTGTTTGTGACATGAGATATGAGCATGAAAAATTTAATTTTAGATAATACCAGACTCAGACTAACTGATGTCACTAAATGCATTTCAACAGGCACATAATGAGAGAAATGCACTTAAAGAGAAACATAATTAAACATAATAACAAGATTGTTTTGGATAATATAGCATCATGGAAAAGTTACATGATTTGAGTTGAATATCTGCATAATTCCTGTTTTGACATTTTTGTAAGATATATAAAGAAAGAAGAAATAGTTACAAAGCTTTGTTACTAGGCTAGCATCTGATGTTGTGTCCAAATCAAGCAAATGTTCTGTTTTTTCAACTTTCAAATCTTTGTCTAGGTTTTGCCTGTTTTCACTTAGCAAGACACTCATTTTTTCCCCTTAGTATCCAGCTTAAATTCCTAACTTCTATGCTTTCTAATGAGATGTGAATTGACTGACATATTTACACTGCTTTGTGTTGCTAGATACATCACTGACCTCACCTTCTTCCCCATGTTTTTTGTCTGCCCAGATAAATGAGCTAAGCCATGTTCAGATTCCCATCATGCTCATGCCAGACGACTTCAAGGCCTATTCTAAGATCAAAGTGGACAACCACCTCTTCAACAAGTAAGTTATTTCTTAAGTAAATATTGTTTTTCACCAAAAATGAATCTAGTTTATTTTCATAATTCTGTTCTGTCACTTGTTTTTTCTGATTTTATTTTTTGTTATACACACAGGGAGAACATGCCTAGCCATTTCAAGTTTAAGGAGTACTGCCCCCTGGTGTTTCGAAACCTCAGAGAGAGGTTTGGCATCGATGATCAGGACTTCTTGGTATGAAAGCTTAGAAAAGTTACTACCACTGCTGGGTCAAATGTGTAGTTTCTTTTGTTTTATCTCTGTAGTGCAGCTTCTATAGACATGTTGATGATTTTATCCATGAATGTATCTGAACCTTGTGTAGCCAAGAAATGTAGCCCTCAGGTGCTACAAGCTCACTGAAACACCGTTTAAAAATGAATTTGATTACAGTCTTAACTAGCAAGTGGTGCACTTTTTCCTTTCCCTCTTTTGTTACAGCCTTGACTTCCTTTATTTTCCACCCTTCCCTAGTAAATCCCCATTCCCAGTGCAGGCAATGAGTTGGCAGTATTTGGAGGTCGTTGTGTCCTAGCTCAGTGCAGCTGTCCTTCTCACATGTTTACATTAGGGCTCGGCTGGCTGCAGTGAGTGGGCAGTTGGGGGTGTTAAGACACTGGCCACTGCAAAGGAATGTCGTGACATTTTCAACATTAAACTGCTTTCCTACACGGGGCATTGTGGTCAAAAATGTTTATTGCTTTGTAAGTTTTTTTTCTTTTTCCCCTTGTTCTGGAAAGCCTGTTGGTATCATTTCTAATTGCATTGGTAATATTCGTCATTACAGCCAATGGGTATCCAGCTGCAGGCTCTTTTGATGATATGCACAGTAACCATTAGTTTTAATGAGCAATGCTAGCAGTATAAAATTAAATTTTGGGAGGGTGACTGAAGTCGGACAAATTAACCTTTTTTCCCCCACATTATGATTAATACCTGGTGGAGAAATTGTCAAACTGAAACAAAAACATTAGGATATTACTTTGAAAGCTTTTTCATGTATGCCAGCCTCAGGCGAAGGGCCTCTTAAACTTGTTCATTCTGTGACCCCAACCACTTCAGTGTTACACCAGGACCTGGACTACAAGAAGGGCTCTAATTGTCCATTGTTTTTAAGAACATCCAGAAACATGACTGCAACCCATTTTTAGGTCTATACACAAGAAAGAAATGCTGCTTAACTGTTATTTTAGGTTGTACTTTAAAGGTTAGTCCTCACTTTGTATAATATTATGACTCGAAGAGTTGAGAGTGAAGTGAGGGCAGAGGACATGAGGAATTCTTTGAGAATGAGGCATTGAGCCAGGGGTGTTGGATCATGTTACTTTTGAGCTCCAAAGTCTGGGCAGCAGCTGTTTGTGTGGGTTTGGACAGGGAGCAGGCGTAGGGGTCAGAACCCCAAATGTTTAGACTGGAGAGTGGGAGGCGGACAACAAGAGGGCAGAGGCGGGACTTTTTTCAACCATTCAACCAACTGAAAGCATTTTGTTTCACCAGCAGCTTTTTAAACATAAGATGTCAGTATGGATTCTACTCATCGTTAAATAAACATTGTATTCAAATGTTTTCTGTAGTTATTGAGACAGACCAATCAAAAAAAGTAAATCATAAGTAATAACATTGTCTTTGGCTCTCTGAAGGCAGTGCACATTTTGCACGTACACAGGTTGGGAAGAGGTGACAGCCGATCATATCTCAGTGCGTACGTCCTGCTAAACATTATTCATTACTTTCAGTCTTTGCTTTGTGTTTTATCAGAACTCTCTGACGCGCAGTGCTCCCTTGAACAGCGAGGCCCAGGGACGGAGCGGGGCCCGCTTCCACACCTCTTATGATAAACGCTACGTCATCAAGACCATCAGCAGCGAGGATGTGGCAGAGATGCATAACATTCTAAAGAAATATCATCAGGTAATAACGACTTGTCTTATAATGTATATAAATGCAAGCCTTGACTCAAAATTGAATTTGAGTATACTAAAACCCTCTTCTGATTCAAACACTCATCTCTAATGGAGACCACAGGACTCCAGAGACACTTTATTCTTCTCTCATTCTGGGAAGGAGCTTGTGCAAAATGGCACTACAGTCTTAAACATTCATTCAGAATTATAATAATCATAATCATTTGTACCCTTTTCGTCTAACCGTATTACAAACTGACACACAGGCCTACATTACACACAGGTTAAGGGCATTTTACCTGGAGCATCAACATCAATGATGCAATTTTACAGTGTTTGCTCTACCTATTTATTCTGGATTTGTCCTTTCAGGGTTTATAGATTCATATGATTTTCCAGGACAGCTGTTTTAGTGTGTTAAGAGCCCGCTTGTCTATTTCTCACCCTACAGTTGATTGTAGTATGACACTAAGTAATAAAGGGATGACGCTGTGCTTTGAAAACCTTTCTTTCTCAATTTCTTAGTCTCTCTCCTCAAATACAGGCAGTACGCATACATTATGACTTTAAAAAAAGGGCCATAAATTCATAAACCTCGCTCTCTTTTTGGTAGTTTATCGTGGAGTGCCATGGCAACACGCTGCTGCCTCAGTTTCTGGGGATTTACCGGCTCACAGTGGATGGAGATGAGACCTACATGATTGTTACACGCAATGTCTTCTCTCACCGCCTTTCCGTCTTCAAAAAATATGATCTCAAGGTAGGAGGGCAAAATGTATGAAGAAAAAAGGAAGAAAATGAGGTGATCAGTTGGGGCATGAACATTACTAAGCCAATCCCCTGTTGTCACTCATTTTCATCCTGTTTTTACTGATAATCTCAACTTTTGGTGCAGAAATAGAAAGAATGTTTATTTGTGTTTTTCCCCCAACACAGACCTCTTTGAAGTTCAAATATTTTGTAAAAGCCAATGTACAAATCAAACCTCTAAACAATCATTTGTTAATATAGCCAAAGTTGGTCAAACAAGGTTTGGTTGAATGTTTGATACAACAGGCATCATCCATTGGGTAATAAGTGTTCTAAAAACAGAGCTGAGAGCATCAGTAACCCGTCTCAGAACAGAGTGAAGCCATTTTAATCCATTTTAAGCCATTGCACCCTGAACGCCTAATAGGGTGAGCTTCTGTGTTCAGACATGCACAAGGGTATCTGCAAGAATGAGTAGGGTGGTGAGGGAGAGACTATAGCAACGCTGTCCTGTGCTTCTAACAACTGAGTTATGGAGAGTCATTTCCTTTCTTTGGTTTCTAGGGTTCCACTGTGGCAAGAGAGGCCAGCGACAAGGAGAAGGTACAGTCACCTGTCATGAGCTGGGTTCCACTGTTACATACCCACGCACCTTTAAACTGCAAGAGAGGCATGACCTCTTAACCTTTACTGTATGCTTTAAAGATACAATAGTAATAATATAAACTCAAAGTGCTACAATGTAAAAGCAAATTAAACAAATACATTAAACTACCACCGTAACAGTTAGAATTATGTCAAAAAACATCAAAAGAAACAAGACAATCTCCACTGCCAGTGTGTTTTTAAAGCATCTGTAGCATATTCGTCCCTCGTCTGTCTCAGAACTGACGCGCTAGTATATCCACACTGACACTTCCATGTCAATTTGCAAACCAATCTCCTAATTTCTATATTTTGTGGAGGAAATAAAATAATTGAATCATTTTACATTGAGCAATTTCCATTTTCTTGTATATGTTTCCACATAGCTAATTCAAAAACAGTTTTAACCATTGAACAGACCTCTGTCCCTTCAGCATATCAGGAGGTACATTGCTGAAATAACAGCTGGTTCTGATGACGGTGGTGGCTGCAGTCAGTGTGGATTGAACAGAAGGACACTTCTTACGTCGCTCAATTCTGGGATAAATTTCATGCAAGGAAGAAGGGCAGTTAAAAGTTTTTAGAAACTCCGGAACTTTCTTTTACAAATACATACTTAAAATAAATTGCCTATCTTTCAAGTAATTTAAACACTGATGTCCGATGTACTGAAAATGAGTCAGTTATTCTGATTGAACTCCATGTCCATTAAAAGCCATGTGGACAATTAGAGAACAAGAGAGAGAACAAACTGTGTTTCCAGTGGTTTGAATAACCGACACAGCTTCAAACACTTCCAGGCTTACTGTCATTACCCGAGTGGCCCAACTAACACAACTTTAGTGTTTGTTGTTGTTTGCCTTTGGGTGGGGATGACAGTAGCAAATGTCCATCTCCTTCAGTTAGCACCTACTTCATCACCCCATTCCCTTCCTAGCCCCTGCACGCTATTTGTGTCTCTTTAATTTGCTTCATCCCCTCTAACCCCGCTTCTGCTGTTCCATCAGTTCACCTGCCTGCTGTCTGTGTGTGTAAGACTGAGGGTTGTGTGTGTGTGTGTGTCTGTGTATGTGTTGGATTTAGAATTTTGTTCAATCAGATGTCTCTTGATTTTAAGTAGTCCTGTGTGTGATGTGTTCTCTGTGTACCTGTGTATCTGACTGGGGTTTGCAGGTGTGTGTGTGTGTGTGTGTGTGTGTGTGTGAGCAGTATATCTGAACTTTTGTGTGACTGATAGTGATGGAAATGTTTCTGTTTGTGTGAGAATGGCTATTTTGAGTTTTTTGCTCATGGCTGCTTGGACAGTCAGCTGTCAAAAATTAAATGTGTCACTGAAATTGGACCTGATAGTTCACTATATGCTTCCCATTAAAATTGCATTAGCTTACAATCAGATTGCATAGTTTAGCAGATATAAACAATATATGTTTAATAGATAAAGTCTTTGGCCTTTTGAGTGAAGGAGGTGGCTGACAGCGTCCTTGAACACTATGACTTTGGACCACCCTACGTTTGACCTGTCAGCTCAACAGTATTGAGATGGTTGTCCAAAGTGTTTTGTTTTTCATTGCATGTCTCCACACGTTGCTCTGCAAAGATTTGCCTGACCATGTAAAAGTTTTTTTTTATACAAAAGCGTTACAGTTCTGACCTAGAGGGGTTTGAACTTTCCGCCAGGTTTTACAGGGGCTTAATGGTGGGGCACCATGCAGTGAGGCATGGAAGACTTCAGGGAATCCCCGAACTAAATATAGCCTACTGTAAATGGAAGAAGAAACAAAACATTATTGGGGTTAAAACAGATGAATGGAAAAACAAAGCAGCTGAGGATTTAAATACACACGAGGCTCCTGTGTGACCTCTTTTTATCTGCGGCTCAGCTGTGTGAGAAACACCATTTACAGTCTAGCAATAGTGAAGCAACAGGATAAATGTTTGCCAAGTTAAGATGAATGAAGGTGTTATTTTCCAGCACTGACTACAACTAACTCTTTACCCACAAATTATTACAAGTTGTTGCTGTGAGTCTGTGGGGGATTCTGTGGTTGTTTTACCTTTCAGTGAAATGCAGCTAATACAGTAAGCATTGTACAATGATTACCACCATAAGTGAAGCCTTTCACTGTTTTTACTCACATGCAGAATGCAAAATACAGTACATGATCACACACATACTTTTGAAAATGCGCACACATTCACACCCAACTTATATCAGGGTGTCAGAGATACAACTAAGGCTCAGACATCAAAGACAAATTGGAGAAACCTCTATACATACACACACTTATAGACATACACACCCTTAGTTAAAGTCCAGTATGTGAACACTACACTGACACTGGTACACACTAGTGGGGATGCACTGCAGTTGGCCAGTAAAATGAAAATCATGAGTTTTGTTCAGAAGGTACAGTATGCGTGTGTGTGTATGTAAAAAATTGCTTCAGACACACAAACAACAAGCACGGCAGGGTTCTCTCCTGACTGCATGGCCGTCTCCCTTTCATGCATGTGTCTGCATGGTATATAATGTTTTTCTGCATCTTTTTTGAAGTTACATTATTTCTAATACATGTGTATGAACACCAGCTTCATTCTGTTGCATATTGTGGACATGTTCTGTTCTATTCACATATGACATGTATTTTTCTTTTCATAAAACACATTTTGCGGTTCTTAGTAGCTGTTGTCTCCAGGTTTTGGCTATCAAACAACAGCAATTGGCTTTCTGACACATTTTATGTACAACATTTTGCCAAGCAGATGGGTTTACGCGGTATTTATTTTTTCTTAATATCTTAATAATAGCCCAAACTACTATAGGTAAATTTGGTCTCACTTCGACTCATTAAAGCATTCTAGTTACTTTATCTTACTTTACTTTATTTGTGGTTAACCACAAAAAAACCTGTACATGACCCATTTAGGACCCTGACCCACAATTCAGCAAACACTGGTGTGGGTCAATCGTGCGATCACATTATTTGTTATGTGACCTGGAATATAGAGCAGTTTTGTTTGTATGTTATTAGACAGCTACTGGTCCTTGGTTTGTGGAATACCACCCGTCTCCACTCGGTCTCTGCTCAGTAGCTATCTGCTACGGTTGTTTGCTGTTTTTGTTTACTCTCTGTCCTCACTCCAGCACCGGTTGGTATCTCCTGTGGGGGCACATGGCTTTAATGTGTCTGTATGACTGAGTGTGAACTCCCTTGATATTTTATTAGTATTAATATTACCACTCCTGAATAGATGTTTGTTTGACAGAACACCGGTTTATAGAATGTAAATGAGTTTGCGGTTGTTTCCTTGCTCTTCGTAATTCCAGCTCCTAGACTCTTCAGAGTAGCGCTACAGGCTGCTTCCTTTCTCTACCAGGCGTTTATATCAGGAAATGGTCATAGTTCCAGTGTAGGCAGACCAGAGTTATGTATACATTGAATATAAATAAAATTATATTGATTAATGAAACTTAAGAGCATGGAAATAATATAACTGCAAAAAACAATATACTTATTTACAGAGGACACAGCTGATATAAACTTACTTAACCTAGCCATTGTAAAGATCTAAGATCACCTAAGAACTATAATTCATTTCATACAGATCTTTCGCGTTTATGCCCTTTTCAACCCTCTACCAATTTGAAAAAACAATTGTGTTATTTTACATTTTAAACACTTTGCCTTTACTTCCAACTTCCTTCCTCTCTCCTTTCTTCTCTCCTCTCCTCCACCCCTACCGTCCTTCCCTCGCTCCCCCTTTTCTAGCAGCCGCCCCAACCAGAGGATGTGCCCCCGCGGCCCAAATCTGGTAACGTTCAGCAAAGGCTGCAAACACTGCGGATTGCCACGCGCTTTTACTGCGCCATGAAACACGTAAGAGATGTAAGAGAACCAGGGCTCATATACCAGGCATGATCTATTAAACCAATCTTTTTTTTATTATTATTATTTGTACGGCCGAGCATTTTCGTTTCCTCGTCTTTTCCAAGCTGAAATACTGTTATTTAAAGGCCGTATTTTGCACACTTTTCATCCTTTTACAGTCACCTTTTGCTCAACTTGTCAGCGAGTTCAGTTTTAGTTTGCCAGACAGTTTGTTTTTTGTTCCCACCATTCACGCAACGGCACCAACATGAATATGAAATGTTGGACAGCAAGAAGTGGAGGAGTAAGATGGCGGCATGAAAGAGAACTACACACTTCTTGGTCAAAAAAAAAAAAAAATTCACCAGAGAAGAAAAGAGAAACATATACATACATATTTGTTATATTCCTGGAGAGTTGATTTATTTCAGAGGGAGACCTTCCATGCTTTACTGATATTTTTGATCCAAGTTTAAAATGGAAACTAATTGAGTTACAATAATTCTACTACATTAATTTCTGTAGTACACATTGATAAGCAGACCACATTAAACGTGTACACTAACCACACCAGTGTATAACTAATCAGTTAAGAATAGTGTCTGAAGAGTAAAAAGCTGGCTGCAATGTACCCTGTGATGGAGAGAACCCGTCTCAAGACAATAGAGTGCAGCAGATAAGGTGTCCTGCATCTACGTCTTTCACCCCACTGCAGCTAAAACACACTGTTTCATTATATAAAAGGTATTAAGAGGTAGATAAACTGGTACCTTGGGACATTAGCTGATAGCTAGATGAGTCAGACTTGTTAGGTGTTGGTTTTTAGTTTAATTTTTATAAGGCTATATAGTGTTTGCAATTGTAATCGGACCATAGGCAATGTGCAAGGTCATTTTTGTTTTTATATCCACAGCCCCGTGAGATAATAAGCATTTTACCAGTCAGTATTGTTGGCATCCTTGAGTAGTATAGCAATGGCCAGTTTCTGTTGTTGGGGGAACATAGTCTGTTGTTTAAAAGATAGTCCAGCATATCACAGCCATAATGGTTTTAGATATGTTGCTTTTAATATAAAGGTAGAAATAGTTTGTTTCTTTGTTCATTAGAGGGAACATTTTATATTGTTTATCCCCAGCTTTCATACTCCAAAACAGTTTTGCTTCAAGAGCACGTTCTCATGCACACCTAAACAGTTAATTGCATAAATGATGCACACAGCATATATACTGTGTGTTCACATAAAACAATGCTAAAAAGACACATGAAGTGCTTGATTCATGTTTCCCTGCATGTGGATTGTGCCTTGATGATGAATGATTATTCCACATAAATAGAGTTTTAACAGACAGTGACGGTCGGTGATACAGCTCACACAATTTCTGTTATTGTCAGAGCTCATAACTGAGAAACTGCAAATCTCTGATGTGACACCTGCTGGTGAATGTCGCCTGACAACATCAGTAGGCATATAAGTGGATACAAAGGTCAAGGAACGCCCCAGTGTTAGCATACCACAAACCCTGCAGAAAGACATAGCTTTGTTTTTCTGAGACAGCAAGACATCAACATTGAAAAAAAAAAAGGTCGGGGGAGAAATTCACTAATCACACAGCTTTATAAGCCTTATCAGCAACCCAGCCTTTCTTCCCGCCTGTAATATATCTTTCTGTTTTTCACTTACTGGTGCAGCACTCAAAAGTCAGACACATTACATTTCAGTCCTTGTAATGGAGACTGTAACAGGTCCACTGATGGAATCTTATGCATGACTGGGAGAAAGCATAAGACTTAATGAACCGGTTAGAAAGACTGATTATATTCGGCATGGAAATAACAAACGATTGAAAGTGTAGAAAGATGGATGAATATAAGAGTTGAGGCGTCGGTTCAGGTGACAGGCTTGCTAAATGCTTTCAGGTTATGTTCACTCTTTGCAGTCAACCTTATGTTGTGTCCTCATTTACTTTTTTATGTCACATATGTATTCAGTCCAAGTTGTACATCCCATATTTCTTCAAATTGAAGGTCTATGTCTGTATAGTATATATGTGCTCAAATGTCCTATTTTGTGAGATGTATTCTTGTCTTCATCTGTGTAAAAGTGTAATCTGTATGTGTGTGCGCGTGTCAGTGTGTGCTGTCGAAACTCATTCTAGTGCTACAGAGTGCTGTTGTGTTGCTGCTCTTCTGCTGCTGCCATAGAAACACTGTAGTAGCTAAACTCCTGCTGCTGCCCTGTTACCTCATGTCCTGCTCTCTTCTTTCCCCTCAGTGACTCAGAACTAGGCCCTCTGTCCCTTCTCACATAACACCTCCTCCCCCTGCAGGCTGCTGGCAGCTCTGCAGCAGCCTTGTTAAGAAGTCAATTAATCCCAGTATATAGACACTTAAATAGGAAGCTCCTTAGTCCTGCTTGTAGGCTGAATAGTGGGAATCCATCACAAATAGTGCACTGGCTTTACAGAGCTATAAAAAGTGGTTTCATTTGACGCAAACCACAGTCTGGTTTCCTAGAAGCATCTTAGATGACCAATGCTATGATCATTTCTCTATGGGAGGGAAATACTCTGTTATCAAACTGATAAGAACAGGATGTTTTTTGGAGACCAGCCCAGTGCCACCAGGGACATTTTATGGCTTTGAATTGGACGTCCTCTTTTTTTTTTTTTCATGACAAGTGTATGGACCTACCAGATGCATGTAAAAAGCTGTCCAAACTTCTGTGCAGTGTGCCACGCAAATGCCCTGGGTTTCCTGGCACTGACAAGTGAAGACATTTAAATGTAAACAATATGGAAAATGTGCAAATTGGTGCATCAGATGGATCTGTACCCTGCTGTGAGCATGCTATATGTACAGTTTTACACGGTCAGCCTTGGTTTGAACAGACTGACTTTACTTTGTCAGCCAACGCATTTGACCAGTAATGTGTGTTTTATTTGGCTGAATCAGAGAGGCTCATCTAACAAACCACAGGCTCAAAGTCTCATTTATGCCAACCGGGTATTTCAACATGGAGGGTTTTCTTGTCAGGCAGATACTGTTAAATACTCTGTTGACATGACTAGTTTCCAAGATTATAATTCATTCTTGTAATCCGGCATTTTGAAATACCCCTTATTTCTTGTAGTTGAACAACACAGCTATATGCTACTCATAGTAATTATTCAGGAGTATTCTGGGGAAAAATATGAAGAACACTGATGCTGATAAGTCAATCTTTTCTTTCTAGTCAATTTTTGACCTATTTATGTCAAATATCTCAAACAATACAGGTATATCTAAGGATTCAGACTATGTGTGATTGGATAAACACTTGATTTCAGCACCAGAATTCTGTCTAATGTTTTGCCCAGGTCTGCTGCCTGCAGTACCATACCTCTCAGGTTTGAACCGTCTAGTGTTGTGGTTTTCACTGTTGTTTATTTGGCTGCTAATCTCAAATACTAATGGCCAGGCGAAGGAGCTGCCCACCTACAAGGACAATGACTTCATCAATGATGGGCAGAAGATCCATATTGATGGGGAGAACAAGAAAATGTTCCTGGAGAAGCTGAGGAAAGATGTTGAGGTATTTGTTCACGAAAATTACAGAAAAAGTCCACCCCTCCCTCAGTGTCACCCCTTTTTCTCTGTATTAAGTGTTCTCTTTTAAATGTTCCCCTCCTTTCTATTCTTTGCTTTCTCCCTCCACCTTAAACACTCCTCCCATCTCCTCACATGCTTTTATTTCTCCTACTGTCCTTCCGTCTTCCATCGTCTTTAGTTCTTGGCCCAGCTGAAGCTCATGGACTACAGTCTGCTTGTGGGGATCCACGATGTGGAGCGAGCCGAGCAGGAAGAGGTGGAGAGCGAGGACAACGAGGCTGAGGATGAGGGCGAGAGTGACGGAGGGGGCATTGGAACGCCTCCCGACAGTCCCAGCAACACCCTGGACAGCACCAAGCCTCTGTCACCTGGAGAGTTTGATCCCACCATTGACGTCTACGCCATCAAAAGCAATGATGGTGAGTAGCCAGATGTTGTTTTTTCAGCCTTCTAATATAATGTTAAATACAACCCTTGCAGTGTGAGGGTTGGATTTAACAGCTAAATAATATTTACAGTACTGAGAGCTCCCCCTGCTGGCTATTGTAGTTCTCATTCTAGTTATCAAATGCGCTGCTGTTGGAGGGATTTAGTTTGTTTTAGTAGGTTCTCACCAAGGGTGCTTTCGTTGTAAACTACAGGTGCTCCCAGGAAGGAGGTTTACTTTATGGCTGTCATAGACATCTTGCAGCATTACGATGCCAAGAAGAAGGCTGCTCACGCCGCCAAGACTGTCAAACATGGGGTATGTAGCTGCATACAAGAGCTATTTGAATGGTTCTGTCAAAGAAGTAATGAGAAGTTTACCACTGACTCGAGTTACAAGACAGGTGTACTGCATGTGCTGAATGACAGTTGTCTCTGTGTCCCTCTACAGGCCGGAGCGGAGATCTCCACAGTGAACCCAGAGCAGTACTCCAAGAGGTTTTACGATTTCATCACCACTATCCTGTCATAGCCTCCAGGGACGACAGGCGAGCACAGAGGCACATGGGAAAGGGAGGGCAAGTGGGGAGTAGGACAGGGGAGAGAAGTGACGGAGAGAAAAAACCATCGAGAGGCTGAATTAATAAGGTGCTGTGATGGCTTTGTATCACTCTCCCTCATGCATTCTCCTCATCCCTCCCTCTTTGCTTCTCTCTCTTTAAGTGGCGTGCCACGCTCTGCAGCTAAAAAAAATACATCATTCGTTTACATTTAACCTCTCCTCTGTTGACTTTTGTTCATGTGTTACTTTGGATGTTAAGGGTGTCGACAGCGAGCGTCCAAGTCATTATGGTTTTTTTTAATATAATTTGTTTTTGTCTGTATGGTTGTTTATGTGGGAATATGGCTTTTTTTATTGCCTCTAATACAACACCCTGCATTTTGTTATTTTGATGTTTGTTTTTGTCTTCTCCTTATGATGTCCAGGGGGAGGTAGGGGAGGGTATGGTGTGAATAGTGCGAGGTCAAGGGGAGTGCAGAGGTCAGATTACGGCACAAGGTGTGGTCCCTCTTCCAAAGAGAGGGCTTAAACGTGATGCAACGAGGACGTCCATGTTGAGCCTCGCCTAATGCAATTGCTTCATTTCAGGAAGTGGGAAGCAGTCTTCCAACAGGCCAACAGCCACGCAGCCCCACTCAAAATGCTGTACAAGTACTCAGCCAAACAATTCTTCCTATTTGGGATCCTCCTGCATCACTCACCCTTTAGATGCCACCCCATCCTCACCCTTTCCTTCGTGTACAGTTAATGAGTTGAGCTTCTGGGTTATCTTCTTGCCACACACTCACAACCAACACTTCTCATTAGCTGAGACGAGTTCACTTGTTGCAGTAAATTATAGCGCTTGTTTGCAGCACTAGTTGCACCTCGGTGGTTGTCAGTGTTTGTCCCTTTTGCGTTGTTGTGATGCTCAGTGGTTCAGGATGATGGAGGGAAGGATACCTTAAACTGAGAAGAAGAGGGACTCTAACACACAGTAAGTGTTGTTTACTCGCAGTCCCTCTGAATATGTCGGGCATTGTTATGTACAGTAGGCCTGGTTTCTGTTCCTGTGGCAGGGAATGGCCCACAAATCTTGTGCGGCTGTAGTGATTAAGAGTAAATCACTCCTTGGTATATCTTCATATGGTGTCAGATTGAAACATCAACAGCCCTTAACTTTCTGTTGCCAGCAGCACCTTATGAATAAATCAAAAAAAGTTGCACTTTTATTTGTTATAGAGGTTAGGAGCTCTTGTTCTGTTACATGTGCTGCAACAAAGAGGAAAATGAACTCTGCTCTGTTAGAATTGAATATTTAAGGGCCTGATCTCACATCCTGTCGCTTCCACAATTCCTCACCTATGGGTACTTCTTACTGTCAGGATTGGTTGGACAGATTTACTGCAATATTAGATGGCAACATGGACTGTTTACATGGGTTTTGTAAACCAACCTTTCCAATCCTTTTTTAGAAGTGCTCTGTGGTGGTGTGGTGGTGGTGGGTTTGGGGGACCAGGGCAGGCAGAAGACTGTTTACCTCCAGCATCGTACCAGCACACACTCAAAGATGGCAAACGATGTGTGTGTCAGTGTTCAAAAGTCGTAAAGGGGAGGGGGGCGGGGGGGTTGGAGGTCAGGAGGTTTGGGAAGTTGTTGTTGTTAGTCATTAACACCAAAAGCATTGTTCTCTTGTCTAACCTCGGCCGTGAGTCTGCTTTTCATCGTTGTTTGTGTTGCTATCGTTGACATTTTTAAAGGTGGTTTATCTGTGTTTGAATTTGGCGGTTTTATGAATTGATGTGGTAATAATTTTTGGTGTTTCTGTTTTTTTGTATATTTTGCACAAGAGGAAAGGAACCAAATGTTACAAACACGATCCCAATTAGTTGATATGGTCTTAACAAGGGAAATGCAATATACTTGTGTGTCAGTGAGAAAAGTTGTTTTGCGTGTGACGTTGTGTATCACTTCTGGATAACCAACTAAAACAAGTAAAGTCGTCCTCCTTGACTATTGTAACCCATGCAAAAAGCTTCCATCACAACATGTTTGTTTAGATATCATAGAATATATTCACATTTATATTTTTACATTGGATTTTAGTCATGAAATATAGTTGTATTTAAAACAAAAAAAGGAGCCACCCTTGGGAATGAATGACGGTGCTGTGGTAAATGAAGAATGATACTGCTTGAATTTATACAATACTTATTATCGATGTACTTTAAGAAAAAGTCATAAAAAAAAATTGCATGTCACAGGACTAAGTTTCCTTTCCCCTCTCTAGTCTGTGTTGTTGGCTGTTCAGGTTCTCTTTGTGTCCCTACACTTTAACCAGATTTGTGAGCTGTTCAGCGTAAAATAGTCCCTTCCATGCTTTAAATAACTGTTTTTCATTGTATACACTGTGCAAGATGTGTGCCTTTATACTCCAAAACTATTTAATTTTATATTTTGTAATCTTTTTTTAAAACAAAGGTAAGAGGTTATTTTAATAATAGGGTGTTTACTTTGACATGCATTATTTCCATCTGTTAATCCCCCTTGCTCACCCTTCTTTGATCATATTATCCAGTCAGTGAAACAAAACCATTCTAATGATTGTGTTTTAGCCGGCATAAAACGTGAATAGCTGTCTTGAATTTGAATATGGTGGATCGGTTTGGATTCTGTACATTCAAACCGCTCATTGTGATTATTCAGTGTGTGCAGGCGCCCCTCTCCTCCTCCTCAGAGTGAGGGCGGCGTCTGCTGATATTAACCCCTTGTTCGTTCACGCTGGTCCTGCCTTTATAAAGAACCTGTGTGTGTGTGTGTGTGTGCGTGTGTGGAAGTGCATTGTGGAATGTGATTGTGTTTTATCGTGCTCGTCCTCCCTAAGTGACGGCTGCCCCACCACCTCAGGAGTGTGTCCGTATCTTCATCACGTTTACCTTCTGACCACAGGTTTCAATGTGATTTTTTTTTTTTTTTTGAAGTCCAAAATTTCACTTACTGTCGATGTACAACTCCTACTCATTTCTTAAACAGGTGTATGTTCTCTTGCGTTTTCGTGTAACCCAGATCGCCTGCTTGTTATCAGGGAGGTCATCAGCTCATTGTTCTATCTGAGTCGGAGGTTAATTGATATTTCAGTGTTCTTTTGCTATTAATGGGCTGTTTCGTTTCTACTCTCATGTAGTTCATACTGTACATAGGTTGTGTCATAAAGAAAACAGGGAATGAGGGAACACAATCATCCTCTAGTCTGCTTTGCTCCGTTTGGCTTCCCTCTAGTCAGACATAAGCAAGTAGAGCACAGAGCAGTGCATGCTGGGAGAGTGAGTTTTTTCCCGTTTTGTTTTGGGAACTCTGGATTTCCTGTAAGAAAGGCGATAATGCCAGACTTTAACAGATGCAAATTAAAGACTATAAAAACACACGTGCCCTGCTGCTGTACCTTGTAATGACTAAGTCCCTGCTTTTTGTGACTTCTCACATGAATGAGCTCTTTCACCCCATTAACACCCAACAGTCAACCTGCTGCCACATTAACTTGCCAAAAGCATCTTTGAGCAGTCAGAACTACCCCACATGAGCTTGAAGAACATTGTGTAATAGTATAATGTGTCTGTTTGTTTGACCTGAATTTGTTTTTGTGTTGTTGTTTTGTTTTTTGTTTTTACATGCACTGGGAGATGGAGCGAGGTGTGCATCGCTGATGTGTGAACATGTCTAAAGTTCTGAGAAACAGCCCTGTGTTCATGTGGTGAAATCAAGTGTTAAGGGAAAAGTTGGTTACAAATGCAAATGACCAGAGGCCAGGCAAGATCTGCAGAGCTGGAGAAAAAAAAAATCCTTTGGCCCTTAAAATTCAAAAGCAAGACGCGTGTGTGTGTGGAGACGCACAGATTTGGAATTTGAGTGAATCCTTTGAATTTGCATGTGCAAGTTAACACACACAAGGCCAGAAAACAAGAAAACATGCCCACCTGCAGTCAAGCTTTGGTCTCACTACATCTAAAAGGTGTGCGTGCGTGTGCGTGTGTGCGTGCGTGTGTGTGTGTGTGTGTGTGTGTGTCCAAAATGATGATGTATGTTTCTTGCTCTTCACATGTAATGATGATGATAATACACTCCATTCCATAAGCGTTCACTCAAACCAATTAAAGCACTCGTTCTGCTTAACTCAAGTCTGCCTCTGATTTCATTTGTTCTTCACTATTCTATATTTACTCCTGGATGTTTGAATATCTTTGTTTTACACGGATGATTTTCTATATTTAAAATGTTTCACTCTAGTCACTTGCAAAGTTTAACTGTCCCAGTTTGTGAAGCCGTGATTATTTGTTCTTCTTTTTTGCAAAGAAAAGTAAATTACCCCGTTCATCAGGTCACCCCGAGTTAAATATCCCGTTAATTTACTTTTCTCTGATCCAATCGAATTTATTTCAACCACATTTAAAGTAACAATTTAATTCAAATGGATGCCAAAAACTTGGAACGATCACGAAAAACGTAAAGGTGTGTGTGTGTGTGTGTGGGGGGGGGGGGGTAGTGGGGACTTCTTTCTTTCTTTTTCTTTGTAAATATAAACTTTTTTTTTTGTTTTTGTTGTATCATCATAATGAAAAACCAAAGACGCAAACGAGGTGTGTTTTCACAGATAAGCAGTTATTACCCCGCTTTAAAAAACACTCCTACAGATAAAGGACACGTTAGAATCAAAGTTGCATATAAAGTCACAAAATGCTAAAACCGTTGCATCGTTTACACATTTCAATTTAGCAACAAACACACAGAAATAACCTAGACTGTAGCGACGCGCTTTACACCGCCTCATGCATCATTTAGTGCGTTCTGATGACTGGAGGGAGCAGAGTGGGTGGGAGCAGTGTTTCCCCAAACACGAATTATGAGGGACGATCCGCTTATGGGGGGAAACATTTTTTTCCCTTTTGACTTCGGTTTTTTTCTTTGTTTTTTGGTTTGTTTGTTTGGTTGTTTTTTGGCGTCTGAAATACCAAAATAGCCTGGTCTAATGTGACCGTCTGCACACACTACCATGGCAGATTCAACTATTTTCACTCCACAGGCAGCATTCTTTAAACTTAATATTTCTTTGGTGTTAGATTTGATTTTGTAGCCTATCGCAAAAAACTGAGAAGTGCATCCTTTTTTCTTTTTTTTTTTGAACTATTCATCTTTTCTGCAGCCGTTTTTCCTTTAAAAAGAAAAAGCTTTGCAGGTTGACGTTGGGGACTTTCCTATCACATTCCTATCTTTTTATTTCTAAGCCGCGTGGAGCACAAACCCTGAAAGAACCAATTTCATTCTATAACATTTTTTTTTTCATTTCTATAACTGGCACGTGGGCCATAATCCGTGCTGTCATTTCTTCTTAATATTTTGATTTCAGAGACAAGTTCACGTGTTTTCACCCAGCATCAGCACGTTAGAATAAAGAGTAGTTGTTGCTCTTAATAGGAGCGCAATGCACTTTGTGTATTGTTTTGTATTACACAAGTGGTTAAATGCCAAAAAAGGCTACTGAGAAACGCTGCGGAGCTCGTGCTTTCGAACCTGTTTTGTCCTTCATTTTTATTGTGCGCCTGAATTAAACGCAGCAATCGAGGCCATCGGGTTATTTGTTTATATCCCACGGTCTGTTTATAAATTTATGTTAAAAAGGAAATCAATGCCGCCCTGCTTTTCTCAAACTGGTTCACATTCACTTGAAAGGAAACATTTACTTATACCCGGAAAAAAAAGTAAGCACGCGATATGTAGCCTGTATTTATCCGATTTTTAAAAAGGAGGGGGGGGGGGGGGGTGGCAGCTGCAGCAGAGCGCGTTCAGATCTCAGAGGTGGAGGCTCATTTGCACCGTCAGTACAATGTGGAAAACAAGCGGAGGCAACCGGCAGACAACAAACAAAGAGCGGCTCGCCATGTGCGCTGCAGCTGCTGCGCGCACACACACACACACACACAGACGCGCGCACACATGCGCACAACTGCGCACCAGCGACGAGTCACGGCCACCAGGGAGCAGTGTGATCTCTGCAAACGCAGCACAGACACAAACGCATTCATTCTCCCAGACACAGTAATGAAGTGTGTGTGTGTGTGTGTGTGCGTGTGTGTTCCAGCCTCCCAAAGTGTCTTGCCTCTGAACCTGACCTTTGACCTCTCTATAGGGGCCATTGTTACCATGAAGCTCCATGAAATGTCCTTTATTTTATCTTTAGGGTCCTTTACACAACATATAGTGACAACACATGCATTTAAAGGTGTAAAAAAAAAAGACACACTATAAAAGCTGGAAAACGGCTCTTTAAATACCAGTTAATTTTTCTGTAAAGGCACACACACGTGGTACATCTTCATGTTAACATTTCATCAGGATGTGTAATGTGAACTGGTGTCAGGCCGGCTGGTAGTTCTCTAACCGCTCCAGCAGGACCTCTGAGTAGCCAGGGGAGTAGTACCTGAAACACACACACACACACACACACACACACACACACACACACACACACACACACACACACACACACACACACACACACACACACACACACACACACACACACACACACACACACACACACACACACACACACACACGGTAAATACCCTACACCACTGGTTCTCAAACTGAGGTACTGGTGCTGCTCAACCTCTCTCCGGTGGAATCTCCAAAACAAAAAAGGTAACATTAATTACTTAATTAATACAATAATAGGAAAATACACATTTTTAGGATCCTGGAAATGTAAGTTAAAATAAGATTAGCAATCCCTGTCATATTTTTGTTTCTGGAAAGTTTCCAGCAATTTACCAAAAATGTCCTGCCCCTTTGCAACCCTATCTGTGAAAGGTTACTCCAGCATCATTTTAGGAATGCTAAAGGTAACTGGAAGGTGGGAAATCAATGACCCCTCTTGGTATGTTTGATTAAATACTTCAGTCATATAATTACAGCCGAATTACGAGCTACACTGTGATGGTAAGATAGAAAGCGGGGGTAAAAGGACTGGGCTCTGATGCTACACCTTCCTACAGCGTGGCTGTGGCTGAAGACAGTCAACAATAAATAATCTTCTGATTAGGAATAAACCTTCCTGTCCGTAGCTGGATAGTGTCGGCCTCCGCTGCTTTATTTTAACATTGGTCTTAGTGGTGGTGCTTGAGATAGCCGGATTTTAAATTGGCTTTCTACAAACCCAGTTTAACCTATTTATAGTATTTTTTTTATTCTCTTGTAATAATCTAATTATTCATTGTCATTCACACAGATGGCAATGGACATCTACATACCATCTAATCTAACCATTCACACCAGTGTGTGTGTGTGTGTGTGTGTGTGTGTGTGTGTGTGTGTGTGTGTGTGTGTGTGTGTGTGTGTGTGTGTGTGTGTGTGTGTGTGTGTGTGTGTGTGTGTGTGTGTGTGTGTGTGTGTGTGTGTGTGTGTGTGTGTGTGTGTGTGTGTGTGTGTGTGTGTGTGTGTGTGTGTGTGTGTGTGTGTGTGTGTATATATATATACACACACTGGGTACACTGGGTAGAGAAACACACCTGACTATCTCCTCAGGAAAACAGCTGTTGATGGCGTTGATGTGCTCCTGTAGAGGGGAGCCGGGCTCCGCCTCGATCTCTTGCACTTTCTTCAGCCCCCCGCTGGTCACAAACAGACGGCGAGCCTTACTGTCATGAGGCAGCACCTTTGAGGAGAAGGAAGACAAAATCCACAAAACCTGAAAAACTGAAATTAATTTAGATTTTTTATTTATTTTATTTTTTTAAATGCATATTGCTGATTCAGGTTGTGATACTAGACGTCGACTCGCTCACCTTGCTGAACTGGCAGACAACATATTTGAGGATGTTGCTCGGGACATCGTAGAGGAGGGGCTCCAGACCGGGCAGGTAGGTGCACTTCTGCAAAATCATCTTCAGAGCCTTCTTACTCTGGAAAGACCAAGAGGAATGAAGTATATTACTTACACAGACCTCCAGCTTTCTCTTATCTTTCTACCAATTGACCTTTGAAACCAGCTGACCTGGAATTCAAAATGTCTCACGGTATGACTTTTTTTTAAAAAAGAGATGGTCTTGTCCTGTTTTGGCGCTCACTGAGAGTCAAGGCTCATTCTCATTCCAGAGGAGCTACCAGCTGTGTGTGCTTGAGAGTGTAAGCTGATAAAATATTACAGGATATACGCAAGAATCCTGAAGTTAGGTTTAATACCTTTTAAGACCGTTCCCATACATTTGAATCTCTCGTCTCGTCTCCACAAGTTCTAATTAGTTACATCAGCGTCACACTTGAACTTACATTTGCTAAACACTTATGTATCAATGCACCATCATTCAGATGATTTTTTTTTAACATACTGTACTATGATTTATTTAATTTTTGGCTTTTTTCTTACATAAAACAATATGACATTTGAATGGCTTTTTTCACCAACTATACAATGACTTTTTTTAATGACAACACATACATCCAACATACTAAACTATGCTGAAGGTTATAGTATAGTAAGTAAAAAAAAGTCAAAATTGAATATGTCCAAAAAATGCGTAAATCACTCATAGCTTAGCCTGTCTAAATCAGTCATAGCATCATTTTTTGAACAAAGTCATAGAAAAATGTGTCCAAAAAATAAGCCTAAATAAGTCAAAATATAACATGCCCCCCCTCACTCCTATCATTCTTCAAGCTGCCCTATCCAATAAAGGTATGAAAAGGCCAAAAAAAAAATCTTTAAGAAAAAAAGTCATAGTATAGTATGTCCAACGATAAGCCGAACAAAAGTCGTAGTGTAGTATGTTCAAATAAGTCAAAATATAATATGTCCAAAAAATGCTTAAATCAGTCGTAATATAGCCGGTACGAAACAGTCATGGCATAATTTCTTGGGGAAAAAGTCGAGAAAAGGTCATAGAAAAGTGTGTCCAAAAATAGTCATAGTATAGTGTATAGTATGTAAAAGTCACAGTATGTTGAAAAAGTCATAAAAAGTCATAGTATAGTATGTCATAAAGAAGTAATAAATAAGTAATAATAGCCTACAGTATGTCGTTAACATGTCAGTATAATGTGCCGTACAAATGTCTCAAAAAGAGTATAATATCGAGTATTATGTCATTGAAAATCATCTTATCATCAAAATATATGGCATAAAAATGTGACATAAAAGTCAATGAAATTCCATAAAGATGTCGTTAAAAATAAGTAGTATTAGTGTGCCATGAATAAATTCTATAGTATGCCGTTTACATGTGAGCTACTTCCACCAAGTATTTGTGTTTTCTGTATTTTTCTTAATGCAATACTTGAAATCTCAAATGTGTCTGTTTTTGAGAGGTAAAGCGTGAGCAAACAGTTTCACTTTGATTTCAGTTGTGATACAAACATTGCCTAAGCTCTCAATACACCGTCTCACTGCCAAATCAACCCGCCGCGGCTCTTACTTTGGCCTGTAGGTCCTCTGAGCTGTTGGCGTCCATGTAGAGTTCCAGCAGTTTGGTCAGGAGTTTAGTGGTGGCCACTGCCTTGGCATGTTCAGGGGTGTGATGACCTATTTGGCCGATGGACCAGACTATGGCCGCCCTGATGTGATGTTCATGCTCCTCGGACAAACACAGGGCCAGCTGGGGCACCCCCTGCAGGATAGGAGGACACACAGCACAGCAGGGACTGGTTCAGTCAATATGACCTACATACTGGATCTGAAGGAATGTCTCTGGTTTTTAGTGGCGGGTTCAGCTGTCACACGGCTCGTCAAAGGGGATTCAGAAAAGAGATTAACACCTTGGAGAGAATGACAGCCATGGCGAGGTTCTCACTGTGAGCCGCCACATATCCCAGCATCATGATCCCCGGCAGCCGCAGGTTTCCACTGCAATCGCCCAGATAGTCGATCACAGCTGACATGCCGCCACAGTTCACGATCACCTGGGACAGCTGGAAACACAGACGCGGATTACTTTGTATCCAGCCGCGCAGATTCGTGCTTGCAAGTGTGTGCGTGTGCGGGTTACCTCCGGAGTGTGTTTCACCACCTCCCTCATCAGAGTGGTGACGTTCTTCCTGACATACTCATCTGGATCTTTGAGGCAGACCACAGCCGCTGGGAAGACGTCAGCCTCTATCACCATCTCGGCCAGGCTGAAAGAGTGCTTGCTGATCTGACTCAGGGCCGAGAACACCTGCCTCTGGATGGAGACAAAAACATGCCTGAATTAGTTCATTCACATTTTTTTGTAATGTTTTCATGTTGTATGTTTTTTTAAAGTGGGTATTTCTGTTGAAATGTTACTGTTTTTTATTACAGATCTGTTGCTAACTACACTCAGACGGCACATTTAGTCAATTGAATTCATTACTATTTATGCATTGTTTTTTCTTTTACATTTCAAGGATTTGTTTTTTTAAGGATAGATGCTACTTTTTCAGGTTTTCCAAGACTGATTGACACCAGAATTCTGTATGATTGTGTTGCTTGCAGGGCCTGTAAAAATGCACACACAATTTTACGACTCTTTACCACCATCTTGGCAGTGTTTTATAACACTGTTAATAATGTTTCCTTAAAAAATGTTGAGCTACTACAATGGTCGTTTGTACTGTCAAACCATAAAAGAACATTTTAAATTCAAGTCTATGATGATATGAGTGTGTTAATCTAATTTATGACAAATACTTTTCATCTCTGTATTTTCAATAAAATTGTAGAACATTTTCCAAATCACTTTAATTCATTTACAATTAAATCACAATGTATCACATGAAATTCTGACACGATGTTTGGTAAAATGTGAATGAAGGGGAAAGAGGACAAAAAGACGGACAAGGAACAATAACACAGAGCCCAATAATAATCATAAAGAAAAAATATGCGTGTATTTAGAAAACATCTCTTCATTTTGAGTAATTAAAAAAAGATTTATATAATTCAGAAACTGCTCTAAAGGGGTCCTGCGATAATCATTCAGCCATGTTTTGTTATACTATATCAGTAATGTAAAAAATAAAGTAAAAGCATCAAAGAAAAGCATTTCTATAGTTCTTATTAAAAAAAAAAAAAATCTAAATGAGGACACATTGGCTACATGAATATTTTTTGTACCTCATTCTGCAAGCATTCATAAAACCATCCGATGGCGTGTTGTATGAAGATTTGATGTTTTCATCCATGTCATTACACTTCCACTGAGTCAAACCAGCAGCTGTTTAAATGAGCTGACGTACCTTGAGTTTGGCGTCTGGGTTGAGGATCATCTGCGCCAGATGTGCGATGGCACCGTTGTCCACCACAGTCTGGGCCAGCTCCGGCGTGTGCTTGGAGATGTCGCTGAGCGTGGAAGCTGCGATGCGTTTGAGGGCAATCTCAGGCTCCAGAAGACACAACACCAGCAGGGGGACCGCGCCCGCATCCACGACTGACTGAGACAACACTGGGAAACATGAAAACAAACGCATAAAGGTCAAGGATGTAAGTGATGTGTGCAAGTGCAAGGACAGAGCTCTGGCAAAGAATATTTAACTCATCTATTATTATATTGTGAGTCCTCTATTATTTAACTGCACACTACCTCCTGCACTATTTGTGTAAATACATAAATATATATACTTTCTATTTGTATGGTTAATAGTTTACTATGCTTAGGTTTATTTTTATGCTTATGTTTATGTCTGTTTCCATATAAGCACCGTCAAATTAAGGCAAATTCCTTGTAATGCAAATTACTCGGCAATAAACCTGATTATGATTATGATTATAATTCTTAAATGTCTTTCAAAGCAAGAAAGGGAGAAAAGACAGAAGTTTAAGCATGTCCGTGTGTCTTCCTTACATGAGTTGTGTCGAGCGATGAAGCCTAGAGCCCAGGCAGCAGCCTCCTTCACCCCTGGGTCAAACTCCTCCAGGCAGAGCACCAGGGCATCGACTCCCCCGCAGGCCACCACAGCCTGGGACAGCTCGGGGGAGTGTTTGGCAACTGCACGCAGCACAAACGCCGCAGCCTTTTTATAGAACCTCTGCATACAAACACACACACGTGCACACATTCATCGTCAAGGCCCAAACTCAGACTTAAAATTAGAGCTGAGATGCTATGTTAGGTTCTAGGATTTGATAACAAATGAGATAAGATAAAATAGAACTTAATTAGTCCTGAAGGAAATTCTTGCACCAGACTGAAGCAATACA
Organism: Echiichthys vipera; assembly: GCF_963691815.1. Classification (NCBI taxonomy): domain Eukaryota; kingdom Metazoa; phylum Chordata; class Actinopteri; order Perciformes; family Trachinidae; genus Echiichthys; species Echiichthys vipera. The sequence goes on along the minus strand of NC_139846.1, from coordinate 15,825,105 downwards.
AGACAACAATAAATGATGTGAAGTCTGGAATGAGATTAACCTTTTTCCTGTGTTTAAGAAAAAAAGGTTGTTTTTAACCAACTAACAATTTAACTATCTCATGTGGGGAATTGTTGAGTCTATGTAAATCATAAATAAGTCATATAGTGTGGTCTATACCTACTATGTAAAGTGTCCTGAGATAACTTTTATTATGATTTGGCACTTTAAATGAAATTAAATTGAATTGAATTGAATGTATCCTAGAGTTGAACCTCAATGTTGACACTGGCTCTAATTCCTCATTGTTCGGGGCCCCATAGTGCCTTATGCTGTCGCTGTAAAAATAAGAAGAATTCATCCATTTATCACCATTTCTTCTCCTTTAAATATTTTAGTTATATTTATATTTAGTTTTTTTTCCCCAGTCAACAGAATATAATGGGAGTCGTAACTCTGGGGGTTTTTGCATTAGAGGGAGGTGACAGAACATGGAAATATTGTATATTGTAATATATTATGTGCTCCTTTTGCCAAAAACATAATTCACAAATAGAAAAATGCATGTTACAACTCGCTTAGCTTGTGTGTTTCGGTCAATTAAACTGCAGGGAAGTCTAACTCTCAACATCACGGTTGTGAGCAGTTCTAATAAAATTAGTAAGATAAAGTATCCGGCCAACAAAACCACGTTAAATGTGTTTGTTTTGACCATTTTGCGCAAAGCTACCTCAGTCATTGTGATACTTTTCTAAAGATTTCAATGGGAATGTTTCACCAAAGAGCAGAATAATTCTGCAGCAAACTCGGAGTTCTTGTCACACTCGACATGTTCATAAACGTATAAGTGAATCATGTCAGATTTTAAGCTCACGATATGAGGCTGCAATGTCCCATTAATAACAAGAACTAACCGCTGTCTGTCTTCTCTGAGAGGGCTGAGAGAGAGAGAGAGAGAGAGAGACAAAGGTCTGGTTGCTCTCATGGTAAAGGGCTCTTAGGTTTTGAAGTAGCCCCAGGCGAGCTGCCAAGTTATCCCCAAACACCCTCACAATCAGGGGGCTGACCCTAAGATCCTGTGGGGTCTCTTTCCTCTCTCTCTCTCTCTCTCTCTCTCTCTCTCTCTCTCTCTCTCTCTCTCTCTCTCTCTCTCTCTCTCTCTAGCTCTCTCTCTCTCTCTCTCACACACACACACACACACACACACACACACAAACACACATACTTGTCTGAATCAAACTAGCACTTGTATGACCAAAGGATGAGGTACTGACGTTCTGCGAGGCCAGAGAGTGGACCAGCTGGGGCAGGATGCCTTCCTTCACCACGGCCTCGGCCAGGTCATCGCTGTGGTCTGCCAGGCGGCCCAGGGCCAAAGCTGCCGTCTGCTGGATGCTGGGGACCACATCCAACATGAGGGGCCGCAGCATGGCCATCACACCTGCGGGACACGAGGACAGGAATAAGCAGCTACAGTAAAAGCAGACATAACACAGTCTCAGTGGTTCCCATCTTGTTTCTCACCAGCATTTTGAAGGACCTCTATGTTTTGTGGTCTGGATGTCAGATCAGCGATACTTTGCACGAACTGCATCCGGGATTTCTGATATTGCTCAAAAACTGGGGAACACAAACAGACAGAAAAAGACAGGTCGTCCTTTAGGCTGCATCTTCCTTTCTGTGAATGAAAAGCAGCTCGCGGAGCTCACCTTGAATGATCTGCCTTTGACTCATTGTCACTGATGGAAACGGCCTCGTGCCAAAGATGTATTTTATATATTATATCCGGAAAAAACCCACTGGATTTACCGCAGCGTTTCTCCTGCTCGTCTCCGGGTTTGGGTTAGTTGTTGTTAAGTGCTGCCATGGCAACAGGCAGGAAGCAGAACGTTCTGTCGCTCCCGTCGAAGATCGTCTATTCTTGTGAAGATGAATCACCGCTCCGGATCCCGAAATATGCTCAGTGTGAGAGCTCCGCGCTGCCTCCTCGTCCCTGGGTCGCGAACACCTTCACCACATATTTATCATCAACACATACAAAGGGAAAACAGGAAGGCGTAGAAATCGGAGCGGCAATCGGCTGATAAAGTGGAAACGCTCACTGCAGTTGAACGTGCTGAGTATTTATTTTTTAGATTGTGCGCCGGACATTTCACCGTCAAATACTCTTTTTTTCTTTTTTTACAACGTATTTTTGCTGGCCTGCTCAAGAGTGTGTCCTCAGATGACCTGCCTGGATTAGTTCATCTCCTTGCATTTTGTAAATCCCGTTGAAAAGAAAAAAAAAATGAATGATAGCCTAAGACAAATAAACATTGCCATTATTAGGGGAGTCTAGGAGCGGAGGTTGCCTAAGACTTTTTGAAAATCTCCCAGCCTAATATAAAAACAGTTTTCCCTGGAGCAGCCAATTTCCTGCATTAGCCTATAAAATGTAATGTGTCAAATGTATTGTTTTCTGTAATAGGCTATTGCAAAACGGGTTTTAACAGGCCTACAATCTCTGTAGGCTAACATGTCTGAAATAATTAGAACTAATAGGCTAATAAATCACCTAAATACTCAAAAGAAAAAAGTCAACTCAGCAGTCACATTATTATGATGTTCATGTTATAATATTAAAATATTAAAAATAGGATATATCATGCCATATTTTTTCCAAATAATTATCTTTTATTCGCACTTGATGACAAAATATAGTTTGGTTTAACACACTTCATCAAGTGTTAAAAAATCCATTAATCATGAGTGATAGCCGGACATGCTCAACAATAAAAGCATTAAAACATGAAATGATGCATAAAACATGTAGAGTGATGGAGGTCATGCTACAGCCTCCACTGGGGTGAATGTGCTGACTCAGCAAAGAAGAAGAAAAAGTGCCTTATACAGCCTACAGGAAAATAAGGGCAATGATAATAAGAGTCTAGCCTTTGCGTAAATGTTTTTGTTTTTTTAAGTAGGCCTATGAGTAAAATGAGGTCCAATTGGGCACACAGACATAACACTGCATCACTCCGGTCCCCATTAAATCAATAAGACATATATTTCAGAGGAGCCGAGGTGGCGGAGTGCGGATTATTAAGTCCTTTATTTTCTTCTTCTTTTTTTTTTTTTTTTTTTTTTTTTTACAAAGTTGACACAGTTTCTGCAGTAGTAACAGGCCCGTAGAGCTATTTTAAAAGTGAGTGTTGAACGAAATAAAGAACCCACCAACGTCTTAAACGTTTCCCTTTTGATCGGACTTTGAATGTTGTCGATTCCGTTTCAGGTCATTATATTTTCTATTTATCACACTAAATTCCATTTGCTTTATCCCTCAGTTAAGCCTTAAAGAAAAGATCATTATGTGTGATTATGTCCGAATAAGCAATATTGCTTTATAGATCAATTTTTAAATGAAGCTGCTCTGGGACAGACTGGTTATGTAATAAAATAAACATGTATCACGATATTTTCACCGCAATTTAACTTATTCAACAACTCTGTTGCCCGCCTGATTTACTTACCCAGATTAGGTTACTTTATATACATATACATATACATATACATATATATATATATATATATATATATATATATATATATATATATATATATATATATTGGAATAATATAAATAAAATATTTTATATACCTCTTGTCATGAAATGATTGTGACTGGGATGTATTCTTGATCTTCTCAAAACTTAATTAATCGATCTCTTCCAAACATATCACAGTGAAAATGAAACCACAATAAAATAAAAAATAAATGTTTGAAAACAAAATTATTCCAACTTTAGCCCATAAACAGTGTAGATATATATATATATATATATATATATATATATATATATATATATACTGTATATATATAATGTATATATACAAGACGTTGTATATATATTAATATATATATATATATATATATATATATATATATATATATATATATATATATATATATACAGTATATATGTAATAGAGAATATTACTTTATATATATACAAAGTATATATGGGTATATAATATTATGATCTTGAGTGGTTTAAACATCACAACTTTATTTTGGTATTTTGTATAGTGTTTAAACTAATAATATACACAGTATGTTTATTTTGAAATACATTTTTGGAAAATAAAATGTTCATTATGAAAAGATTTTTTTTTTTTTTAAATCGGTGGGTTATAGCCTTACTTTTAGACAATCAGACAAGGTCTTTGGTTGATTTCCCATTTGTCCGCTGCATTTCAGTGCAGTAAAATGCAATTAGGCTACACATGCGATAAATCATCAGCACAAACCAAAATTCAGAAACGCTTCCATCTTCATGGATTCATAGACATGAGGACGGGCCAGACCTCCTCCTGCTGCTCAGAGCCGGCCCCTTAACCGAGTTATCCCATCACCGCTGAGTCCCAGACATCTGGCGCTTTGTTTGAACTCGCCCTTTATTTGGTGGTGGTTGTTGTATACTGAGGGATGCTCTTCCATCACAAAATCAAACTTGAACTGACTTACATAAGTGTAAAATGTTTTATTTAGATGTTTTATACTGTGCAACAGTAACAATACAATAAGTTGTCCATACAATCGAGCGATACAAATACGGAAAACACGGGAGACATCAAAACATCTGTCAACTGAGCGTGAAATGGAGCCGAACAGGAGCCCAGATCATTCCCACGCAACACAGGGGAATAAGAGAATAACATCATCGCTGATTAAATATGCATTTTGTTTCTATTTACACGTGGATTCTCTAAAACTGCTTCAAATGGGTTAGAGACTTGGAGGATAAGCAGTCCGAAGAAACAGTTTTTTCTCTCCATAAAAGGCAATTTAATGTTGTTTTGTCCTCCATAGGCATGTTTTCCGTGAAGCCAACAAACTTATGTTCCTTTTGCTGAAACAAGATCGATGCTTGGAACACTTCCCCCTAAAAGAAAACGTCTAAATGAGACGCAGAACTCGCTTTCCATAAAAGAATAAAAGTGTTATCATGAGCATGCATGTTTAAACTGACAGTTTCCAAAAATATGCCAACACACATGAAACAATCATGATGAACACATCAAAGAAAATATAAAAGTCTATCTTCAGTCACGTCGGTAAAATAAAGATGTAGCTTTTAAAATGGGATAAATGCTTGTCCTCCTCTTCTCCGACTTTGCCATCTTTTTTTTTCTTGTCAACATCAAAAATCTGCTTTCATATTAAGAAGATCCCCGCGCCACCTCCTCATAGCTTTTATTTTGAAATGTCTCTTGATTCCACTACGTATAAACTTACATAATGATGTCATAATATTCAGAACAACAAATGGAGAGAGAAAGAGAGATAACACTGTCTACACAATGGAACTACGTTGGCATGGAAACAGTAGGCCTATTAGCTGAGCGGGTGTCTGGCGTTGGCTGGTCCGGTCCGGAGCCCCGCGTCATCCGGAGGACGTCGACGAGCCGTTCAGAGAAACCTTCCTGGGCTTGTTGCCTCCGCCGCTACTGCTGCCGAACTGAGTGAAGGGCCGGCTGGGGGTCGGAGGCGCGGCGGGGGCCGGGGTCCCGTTGACGTTATTCGGGCCGTGAGAGAGCTGCGGGTGCGGGGACTGCGCGGGAGTACCGGGGCTCGGCAGCGACGAGGACGTGGACGGAGCCCCGGCAGGACTTCCGGCTTTGTCGCTGGCAGAATCGCTCTCGGGACCGGATCTGCTCGCGCTGTTCTGACCTTCCTGCTGCGCGTGGCTCACCTTCATCTTCTTACAGTTGGGTCGGACTCGGTACTTCAGCGGCAACGGGCCGTTCTGCGAGGGAGGGTGGAATAAAGACACAACACAGTATTAGACCTGTCCAATCAGAAACACGTGCATACGACAAAAGCGTCCGAACTTCAAAAAAAAGATTTATTTATTTATTTATAACTTTATTTATCCCCAAGAGGAAATTAGGTCATCGTAGCAGCGGTGCAATATAATCAGAAATACAAAATATAAACTACAATAAGAGTACAGTATCACAAATTTAAAAACACTATATTACAGTGTACTGTGTGGATTTTAAGGTGCAAGATGAAGAGAGAAATGTGCATTTTTAATTACAGTGGTAGTGCAAACAGACCTTATTCTACAAAATGAACCAAACATGTAGGCTATCCATTTGTCCAAACGACCTTATTAAACATATAGGGTAGACTACAGCTGTACTGTACCAACACCTGCAATCCAGGAGCAAATAAAAACTATTACTAAGTATAAGCTATACATTACACACTACACTTCCAAAATAGGCTATATTCTGAAGGACTGATGTTATTGTCTTAACAATAATCAAATATATTTTCAGGTCACTTGCATTTTTCCATTCCTCAGGAGATAAACCCCAAATCAAACATTTGGAAATGTATATAAGATTATCTGAGGTAGACTCTTCCACCAACATTAGCATTCAAACAGTATTTTAGATTTGCATTTTTTTTTTTATTTAATAAACATTTTTTTTAGTGTGGTGCAGAGGGTCATGAAGGGGTGTGATGTTTAATCTTAAGTGTATTTTATTAGTCAAATAAAATCGAAATAGGGATTTTAAGTTCAACATTTGTTGTCTTGGTCACTATTTTGGTTATTTATCTTGGTGTATATATATATATATATATATATATATGTTTTTTTTAACAATAAATCACAATTTGTTTAAATGTATTGGCTATGCTCCAGCTGACAATACAGCAAAATATATTTTACAATGTACAAGACTTCAAATCATCAATAAAGTATCACACAAACAGGCCAAAGAAGAACATTTGATTGCACTGCACTGAAATAATGTATCTCTTACCCTTCTCCAAGTGTAGATGTATGCTATATCCATTAACGTGTAGTAATCTTTTAGAGGTTCGTCTTCATACATGACTTCAACCTAGTGAGAGAGAGAAAAGGGTACATTTGAAATAATAAAATAATGATAATATACAAAATAAAAATAATAATAATATCACAACTCGAGTTTATGTTAACCAAAAATATATGAAAGACCTGGAAGGCATTTGGGATGTCCATTTTGCTGCGCAGAAACTTCCTCAGATGCATGACTGTCATGGCTGCGGGACACTGCAGGTACCTCTTGTTGGCCACCTGTAGATTATATCAATATTGCAAAATTATACAAAAGGACCCTATATTTGTATAGAAGTATAGTGATATAGAGTTACTAAGCATCAAAATCATGACAGAGTGGTCCACCTTAAAAGTGGGAAATGAATTTGCTTTACAAAAACAATGTAGGCTTTTTTCAAGAGGATCTTTTTTTTTTTGGTTATAATGTGTCAGATTTCCCAAGAGGTGGCAAATTCAATATTCATGCTTCCCTTACAAAAAGTCTGCAGTATGTTTTAATCTTGTTTCGTTCTAAAGGATGTAAACGGGTGATTATGCAGACAGAAAAGAGACTGTAGTCAAAGTCGACTTGCCATATTCTGATCTTTAGACTGCTTGTCCTCCACTGCACCTCCCAGTCTGCACAGGATAAAAAGAAAACATACATATTAATACTTAACAGCTCTGTGATAGTTATGTTTTTCATGTACTAGGTTCATAACTACATGCAATAGGAAAAGTGAATTATTTGCAATAAATAAGACAATTAAAAAATCGATTCTGCGGACATCTGACGTCCCACCACTTGAATGAAGAGCGCACTTTACTGCTTTTCCCTTTTTTATTGCCCCACAGATATTTCTCTTTCCTTGAAACTGTATTTGACACATGCGGTGCGTGTGGCTTATTACTCACGACAGCTCTTAAAATGTTCAAAAAGTCGATACATTGTAAACCATAATGTTTTGGAAAATTAAAAACATTTATCTTGAACCAACTCAAATGAGGCTGAAAGATTACATGACATATCTATCAGTCAAGTTGGAGGAAACCCACATAGGTGATATCCAAAAGCCATTATTGGGGGGAAAAAAGGCCAATTTCTTAACTAAAAGAAAGTGTATTCAGCACCCAATTTAGCACGATATGACTTATTTCTGACATGAATATGTACTATGCTGACAGTAGGAAAACTAAGCTCCGGGGATAAAAGGACCTTATGCTTTCCAACAGCAGAGTAACTGATGGGTCCGGGTTGAATCTAGTCAATTATAATGTGACAATACCTCTTTCAAATCTAAAAAAAAGACATGATCAAACACATTGAACCATAATTTTCTTCATATTATTACATTATAATTATGACATTTCTTGCCGCTGTAACTGACTTAAATATTGTGTTTGCTATTGTGTCAACAACTACATAAACAGATGTAGCATTCGTAATTCCTCCTACCTGCTGTGATCAAAGAACTCAATAGAGAGGCTGATGATCTCATCATCTGTAATTATTCTCTTGTCCTCATCTGCCACCTCTCCGCGATCCTCGTTTGACCCGTTCGACGCTGTAAAAAAAAACCCAACAACACATAAATGATGGTGAACACCCAGAAAATGAAGCTTAAAAAAAACCCAAAAAAAACTAATCGATTTGAAACAGTGAACTGCAACGTAATACAGAAAGGAAATTAAGTCTTTTGTTCCATCCAAAGCTTCAGTGTGGTGAAAGGGAAATGAAATGACTGTTTTATGTGTGTTTTCTTACTCACCATCTACGGGGTGCTTGGCGTAAAAGTCTCTCCTCCTCTTCATTTCATCTGAGGACATTCAGGAGGATGAGCAATTACAGGTCTGTTCACTTTTCACAGAAATATTAATCTAGTTCTTACATAATATACCAGGATAAATCAGAAAATAGTGGCAGATATGAGAGAATTACCAGCATTTCCTTTTAATATTATAGGTTATTATTATTTCAATACATCAAAAATAGCCTGTTTCTCAAAACCTGCCATCCACATCCATTTTTTAATAAACTCCCTTCTTATAGGTGCATATGACAATTGGCAATAAAAAAGAGGGACTTCTGCCCGACTTAATTTGATATGTTTGATCCACAGCATGTACGGAATAACACAAAACAAAAGCAGCACTTTGCAAAGTTACAAAGAAATAAAAAACAAGATGTGATGACGACAACAGTAAATAGGATCTCAGCTCAGCAACCACCTTTTATAACAGATTATGATCCATACTGAAAGAAAATGAAAATCTAAACATACCTAAATGTAAATATGTCTTTTTTGGAGTGGCTCTAATGAATAAAATTGTATACATTCTTATTTCTGCACTTTTTATTTGCAGGAGTACAGTTACTGTACTGTTGTCAGTCAACACTTACAGTACAACTGACTGATTTATGAAACAACCGTTCAAAAGAAAGCTTGGGAGCGTACGAAGATGCAGAGTCATAGTGTAAGTTTACACGTTACATACAGACTTGAGTTGGACTGTCGCGCTCTTACCTTTGAAGAGGCCGGGGACCAACTTGTACACAATGTCCTGTAGAGTTTTGTCAGACCTAGAAAAAGGAAGAGAAACTTCAGTCAAGTCATGTTATATCCTCGGTATTCGCAGTAAAAACTAGAAAAAGATACTGATGCAGGTGGTTGAATCGTTGCCATTCAATTAAGCTCATGAAGAAGAAGACAAGTATGAGCTTGTCACCGCAAAGTAGGTTTTCTTACATTCACAAATACTCCTTTCATGCATTGCAGCACATACATTACCTGCATAAAACACATATATTCAACAGAAAGGTGGAAAAGCCCATTATGCAAGTGTTTCTCGTGAATATTTTTAACCAATCACTGGCTGATCCAGCTGTTCAATGAGGAAACAAAAAGGGTGAAATCACAAAGGGTGAGAGGGAGGAACCAAAGAATGTTCAAACGATTGGCTGACTAACACTGGGAATAAAGGAAAATATTTATATCAGAAGAAATCTAAAATGTATATGACAGTACCGACAGTTTGTTTTCTCTGTGAAACTAAGGCATCTCAAGGAAAGATGCCTTTGCTTAAAAAATAATATCTCTATCTAAAAAATGACAAAATGAACCTGAGAAAGAGATGCAGAAAATACAATAACCACAGTTCCCACCTAATGTTGAGCAGAGGCTTGGTTTTATGCACTTGTACATCACAGATGGGACAGTATTTGCTGGTTTCCAGGTAGCGCACAATGCACATTTTACAAACTGGAGAGAAAAAAAAGAGAGAAACTGTCAATATCACATGGCATCATGAATCTGTACGGGTAGAGCTAAATCTGGCTTAAGGACTTCTTGTTAAGGAGGAATTCTCCGTGCACAACTCCACTTTAACATTTCCCTACAACGCATCCCAGCCACTGCTTCGGTCAGTTTGCTCACATGAGTGAAGGCATTCGATGATGGTCGTCGCGTCTATGAAATATCCTCCGCACAGGACGCACATGAGGTGAGGGTTGAGCTCGGTGATCTTTATCCTCGTTGTCCGATGCATGTTGACAGGATGGAACAGCAATCCTGCATGGAAGGGAAGAAGGAAGAGCACAAAAAAAAAAGAGCAAGTCAAAACAAAGCATGCGAGGAGGCATCAGAGGGCTGCAGGTTTTCTTTCACAGCGCAAAAGCAGACCATTTGGAGGAAAACAAAAGAAAGGCTGCTGTTTGTTTGACTGTGTTAAAGCAACATCATCTTTTATGCTAAACCAATAATAACCAAGGGGGGGGGGGGGTCTCGGTGTGGCAGATTGATAGGTAGCGCAGCACAGAAGTCACCTGACTGAGGCGCAGTGAATAATCATAAATCAATCACTTCCACTGAGAGATCGATGCCCGCGCGTCTCTCCTTCGGCTTCATTTTAAATCAACACGGTTTCACGCATGGCGACATGAGAGGAAGAGCGCGGTGCACGTCGCACCTCTCAGGCTTTAAGCCAAAGGTTCATCGGCTCCAAATTCTGGGCGGCGTGAGTTCTGATTTGGACGTATTCTGCAGAATCGGAAGGGTTGGGCGATCTGATGTTAAATGCGTAATGTTGCCATGAATTTTGCCCAAATTACTTGTGGTTTTAAATTAGAGAGAAGGTATAGACTGAACTCTATGGCTTATAGGCTACGAATCATAACACAAATCAGACCATTTGAAGCATTAGACTGATTCAAAAATGAACCAGATATCCGCGTTTCACAATCTCAATCCAAACGGACCGATTTAGTTTGTGACGCCCCCGGGGTGAGTGTGGGAAGATAGTAGACACCCATCCACTGCGTCAGGTGTGCCACACATGCTACAGGGGAAACCTGAGCGTTTCTATGGCAACTCCTTTTGCTTTTTTCTCCCACATGGCTGGTCTCCAGTCGCGAGAACAAGGCAGGATCTCCAACCAAAACAAACAGCACGGCGGAGATGCCGGTGTGTGCAAGAGCGGGAGTAAAAAGGAAGGGACCGGAGGCTCCCCCCCTCGTCCCTCCGCGCACACACACACAGACAAGCGGCTGGACTGCCAGGCTGCCGACAGCACGGCTGCCATTTTGTGGAGGAAAAAAAAAGCCCGTATCGGTTCAACGGGCTGCGGGGGTTTTCCTTCGTAAAAAGGGGGGGAAATGAAACCAGTATCCAACGCGTTTACATGAGATCGCCCGATCCTTTTGGATCGGGGAGGAGAATAATGTTTAACCGGGAGAATAATCTCAGAGCTATTCTGGTTCGCCTTGCTCCGTGTTTTTCATGGCGTGTGCGCGGTAACCAGCACCGTGCAAGAAAGCAAGCAAGCAGCACCAACATGGCCAGACAGCAGGCAGCAGACTGCTGAAGTTGAAGCGCACACTGGATCACACTTATTTATCTATTGTGCGCCGTTATCGATTATAGACTTAACACACGGCTCCTTTATTAAGCGTCAGCACCGTTTAGCTGTGCCAACTGACATTTAACTTTACAGAACCGGTTATGGCAAACCACCTGAGCTCAAAGGAGGAATTAAGTCCTGCAATACCAAAAATAATTATCGCTGTTCCGTATTATCCAGTAACGTATTTGTGAGCCATGAGGCAGGTGTATCTCGGAAAGGTTTGGAAAACATCTAAATCGGTGCGTATTAATAAAAGGCTTTTGGGTTATCAGGGGGTATTTTGCTGTCATTTGAGGGGGGGGACAGTAAATGAAAATCTAACTGCAACAGAGTGGACATGAGGGGGTGACCCTGATCAAACACTGGATGGATGACAGCCAGCCTTGTCCAGCTCTGAACCCACAGCCGGCACCATGCATGCCCCCCGAGTCCCGGCCGATGTTAATGCTCCGAGCGCCAAGTTTGGAAGGCGACTCCGACTGCGCACATGGATGATGATGGACAGTGCCTACATATAAGCAGGGAGCCTGTTGCGTCGATAATCGATTGACTGGTGTTTGGACAACTGCTCTCCCTCAGTCCAGTGGGGGTTACATGCGTTTACTTCATAAGACTTCGGTCACTCCACATATCCAAACCTTAAAAAGTGCATTCACAGTGGGAACGAATGCAAACGCTTTGCACGCTAAAATCCAGATTCCCATCATTGACCCAGAAACACTGGTGGTACAGAAGATGCAGCCCATGTCCCCGACACACATAACCTAGGTTTAATTATGGAGTCGGGGTTGATAACACAACCTCAATTAGGCTAATTCAGAACCCCTACTGAATCTGTAATTCTCTCAATAAAGCAACAACAAATGAGGAGTTGTGTTGTGCCCCTCTCGCTTCTCGCCATAACCCAAAAGCTAATTTATTTCCAACGCGCGGTTCCTCTTGTAAAGGTTCCCCTTACACTTAAATCAACAGCAGCTGGATATAACCCAATTAAAATCTGGAATGAGGGGGAAAAAAAACCCAAGACCTCATATTAACAGCTGTCAGTCAATTCAGAAAATCTTGAGATAAATAAACAGCAGATTCCTAATTGACCACATGGACTGAAACGTATTAAAGCCAATAAAAGAGGTGTTTGATTTGCTGAAATTCTGCCCGTCACACTGTAAACCACCCAGCCGGTTATAGGCTACATTTTGGGCTATTCACAGACCCGTGAGGCTGTCGACCTGCAAACCCGAAGGGGGTGAAAATACATTAATTTTAACCCATTAAGCACACACAGGGTGCCCAACAGCATTCACGAGCACAATGATAATTTTCATCCCCCAAGAGGCAGAAGCCCTGGGTCATGTCTGTGCCTGGTCCTGTGGCACCAGATACAGACTCGCATTGCGCCAGCGTTTTAGTCAAATAAAGATGAAACGGTGGAGATCCACAATGAGCTTTCATGTCAACACACAAACAAACAAACAGTCTGATCACAGCACAGCCATATGAAATAAAGCGATGCTTAGGCGGCGAGACACATAACCTGCCCTCTGTATCCCGGTCCGATGTGTCGCCCGCAGTTGTTTTTTTTTATTTCTCAAAAATCCAACCATCCTTCTTAATTATGATTACCCTACAGCGAGACACAGGCAGCCACGGTGCATGTTTAACCGTGATCCAGTGTTTACCAGGCAGCGTCATGAAACATTTATGCACAGTCGAAGCGGTACGCCTCCTTGTCACGTCTACGGGAGCGACCCAAGTTAAGTTAATAAATCCAACATTAAGTCACATACGCCCGAAAGCATCATACCACCCTGTTCCCAACACCCCAGGCATCCCAACTCTATAAAATAAACACGCTGCGTGGAAATACGGACACGGAAAGGTCGCTTGGAAGCACTTGCTGCCGCTACCATCTCAGCCAACCCAGCCTGGTTCGCCCGAGATCTCCCACTTTACATAAATCCAAACGACGCAACGCAAACCTCAGCCGCGATCGACTTACACAGACACATGCCTGGACAGTAGGTCGTGCAACGCCGGGTGTGCGCGGATCTTAATTCGCGTTCGTGTTCGAGCGGGGAACATGTTTTGCGAAGAAGAAGGAAAAAAAGTGGTGCGCAGACACACACATACACACACACTAACGGAGCTCCACGTCGGTGATCGCTGCAGCCACCGTTGAAAGCTCCACATCCACCGCTGGATCGGTGCGTAGAAAAAACAACAAAAGCGCCGAGCCCGAACCTCTTCTTCCGGCCCCGTTAGTTAGAGACGATATCGGATAAGACGTACCTGAAGGCTCGGCTGGGGATCGGTGGGTCTTGCGGCGAATAGACAATGAAAGTTGGGAGGCGATCAGCAGAAAATGAATAGGAGCCGAGCCGCCATCTTGAAGCAGGCTGCAGACGCTGTCAGTGGCGGAGAGCGCACGGCGGACCGGAGCGCATTTCAGATGTGCAAATAAAACTCCTCTTTCCCTCGCCGTCGCGCGCTCTGAAGGTATCCGATCCGCGGCTTCGACACGACCCAGTCTTCCCGGTTCGGCTCGGTGAGGTTTCCACTTCGGCACCGATAACTTTGCCTCCAAAATATCCGCTTCAACCCCCAGTAAAAACGCAGCAGTGTGTGTGTGCTCCGTGGAAACTGACACCGTCCCCAAAATGGCTTGTAGTTCGACCGCCCCACATTTGGTCACGTGGTCTAGTTGCTTAAGGGTGCCCAGGAATTACTGTCGGTGTACGCTGTTTCTCCCAATATGTAGGCTATACGACGCATGATGTAAAACAACACGCAAAATACACGCATGTAGACCACATTTGAAGGAGCTTTTAACCGCAGTGTGTCATAAATTGCGCCGCAGATTGTGTTTGAGACTGTAAAGCTGAAAGGACAGCAGCCAGCTGCTTAAGGGCGCAGGGAAAAAAAATCCCTGTCGGTTTATTCTGCCCTTTCTAATGTATGACGCATGATTCAGAATAAGCCGTAATACACATTCAGACAGTTTGATACACTTTTCCCCTCGAAAATGCACAATCCATACCCTTGATGTGTATCCTTCCGCTCAAACGGCACTATGATTAGGAGCGTCTGTAGAAAAGTAGGCTACTGATGTTGTGCCCTCGTCCCTCTGATGTTAAAAATAACCGCAGCACACGCACTCACACGCGTCCGTGTCGTTTTGACCGTCAAAATGCATCAATCCACTCGCAGTGAAGTGGAGACACATGCAGCTCTATACTTTATTCATCTCTTTCCATCGTTGCTTTTTTTAAATAATGAAAAAATACACCCAGGCTCTCGGTTAAAACATGTCCATATGACAAATGACTCTGGTGTCAAACCTTTTGTCACAGGCTGTCCCCGACATCTGAAAAAAAAAAAGAAAGAAAGAAAATGCGCCGCAACTTCCACTTGATGAATCGAAGCCTTTATCCTTCAGCTGCAGCGCCGCAGAAAGTGAAGGCATCTCGAATGTTTATGGAATCTGAGCCGCGGTGGTGCTTCGAGCTGAGGCGCTTTGAACTTTGAGCTATGGAGGTGGATGCAGGGAGTTTAAGGGGAGCAAAATTCTTACAGAGCAATGAAGTGAGAAAAACAAAAACAAAACATTAGGCAAATCTGTGTTGGTAGAGTCTTATAAATAACTCCCATCAGTCCTGCAGAATAAGAAAACTGGGACTGAGCCTCTTGTTGCAACAAACGCTGCAGGAAACAAAACACACTGCTGTCATGGAAGTATGGCAAAAATCCTATTCAGGTTTTAAGTGTTGACAAGACATGTGCCTTGTTACTTCATAGGCTACACATTCAAACTAAATGTTCCACATGTCTCTGACACACCCGCAATATGACATCAGCTGTATTCAGCCGGTTAAAAAGATTCCCCACTAAATGGATTTTTTTTAAAGACGACATCAGGAAATTATTCAAAGCACAAAGGTGGATTGGAGTTTTTTTTTTTTTACTGTTTTAATTGAAACACAGGTTGAAATGATAGTTGTCTCATTCACATACACGTCATGTCAATCTCAGGTACAAAAAGGAGCTATAAAGAGACTAGCAATGCCACTGGAAACTGAAGTTCAGTGCTTTGTGGTGCAGAAAAAAAAAGAAACTGGACACCAGCGTCATCACATCTGACTGGCTTTCTCCACACTCTTGGCAGCATCTTTGAGCTTTCCCACCAGATCCTGAAAACAAGAAACCATTGATCATTTTCCAATAGGACATAACCTTAAATATCCATTTGAAAACAATAATATTTACACCATTATTTACCCAAATTAGTATGCGTTCAGAATATTTAATTGAGTCTGACTTGACACTTGAGCGTATATTTTGCATCATGAATCTGACTGCAGCACACATGATTTAAATACACACACATGACATAAACTGACAGCATCAAACAGGAATTTTATAATCTTGTAAGAGGTTTCTTTTTACACTAGGTCAACTTAATGCATCATCAATACAATATCAGGTTCTGAGGGCTGGTTTTATTTTATATTTCATGTGCAAAAAAAAAAAGAGTCATGTATTATGTAGAACATGCAGATATATTGATACGATTCAAAATAATCTTTGGAAGTTGCCCTGCAGCTGTAAAGTCAGTGAGTAAACTTCTTTGATTTGTGTTTTTTTTCATAGTCAGGCTGAATGTGGTTTGTAAAAAGAGTACGCTGTGACTGCAGGATACAAGGAACAAAATCGTCCGTCTACCTGTAGCTGCTCCACTGAGCAGGTGAAGTCGATATCTTCCGAGGATCCTTCACTCTATCAAAAAAGGAACAAATGTGTTGTGTTGTGTACAGAAACACAAAATCCCAGGAAAGTGGAGGCATAAAAATGTGTGTGAGTCTCACCTCAGTGTTCAGTGAAATCAAGTAAAGAGGCTCGTTGACCTTATCGACCTGAGCGTTCTGTTCGGGGAAAGGATATTTAAGTTTGGCGCGAGAAAAAGGCAAGAATGTGCTCCCAAAACTTGTTTTTTACGCACCTTCACGTGGTATTGTAGCTGCCATGACGCGTCGTTAATCTGAGGGGGGCGCCTTCCTATGCTAGAGAGGGACAGAGAAAAAAACTGTTGATTAAGTGGAGATCACACAGGAAGTCAGGAGAGAAAAAGAACACACGCACTCTGAAAATGTATCTCATGTGAGCATTTTTAGCCTTTCAGTATTTAACAAATAGCGCATTTGAGGTTATTGAAATCACACATTTTTGGGTCATACTTTTTGGGTTTTGGGTGAGATTAAAAATACTTTCTGTGTTTTATAGGATTTGACTATTCGTTTGCAGTAGTTTGAAATCAGTTTGAAGACAATGGGGCTCTTTGGCAAACAGTCTTTGTTTATGGCGCGTCATAAAGCAGCATTTACATTGCAATTAATCACACTCCATGTCCCCTTTCGAGCCTCTTTTGCTCCTCACCGGGCAACAACTGGCTCACTCTTCCCTTCATTTTGGCTCAATCCAATCTAATTCTCTGAGAGTGCGTCGAAACTATTTGAACTCAGATACTCACTTATGTTGATTCATGTGTTTTCATCACGTCTGATGTCATTAAGCGTTATTATTAGTGAAGTGGAGCTGGATACAATTTGGAAAAAACTGTCGACCTTCACTTTGAGATGATCAATAAAGCATCAATCAGCAAAATCGTTCAGTTAAAATTCTGCAATGTTTAACTCAACTTGTGTTCCAGTTTCATCTCGAAGACAGGATCAGTTTGGTTAAAACAACTCAAAAATAACACCAGGACCTCCACAGACCTCATCACCACTGACAGCTCCAAACATTTCCGGCTTACCTCGCACACAGACGCTCCACTTCTTTTTTGTGTTTCTGTAAAAAAAAAAAAAAAAGGTGGGATCAATGAGTCATGGCCGAGTCATACACAGTCACAAGACTACACAAAGAAAAAAAAAGATTTTTAAAAAGAAAAATGAAAGCAGTATTGTTTGAACTGTCACCTGATGTGCGCTATAGAATATTTCTATTCTCTCTGCACTGAATGTGAGTTCTTCGAGGCAGGAGCTGCAGAAAGAAAACAACACTTTAACTAGATTTTCACAACACTGCGTTTACTGCACAGCGTTTAAATCGTACCTTAGTTGGTTTTGTTCACACTTTCCAAAAAAAGAGAGCAGAGGGGGACGAATACACCAGCACTACTTTAGTGCTATAGTGCTAAAATTAAGGAATATGGGTGTCTCCATTTTCCAAGTGAACACATAAGGTTTGTAATCACAGGTAAAATACAGTTTTAGAATGTGGAGAAATACAAGATGATATTAAAAAATTGAGCTTTAAGGGAGTGAGGAAAAAGAAGAAATACTTTCCTAGAAGTTATTTAGTTAATTATTCTTTAACTGTGTATTGTTTGTCTCACACACAGAGAGAGAGAGAGAGAGAGAGAGAGAGAGAGACACACACACACACACACTTTCTCTATCCTAAACTGTGAGGGTGACTAGAACATCACCTTAATTCTCTAAAGATTAAAAAGCTAAAAAAAAAAAAACGTAGACAGGCAATTTTGATAAAGCATATTTTAATAACCTACCACCAATCCACTGAGGTGTATCCAAATACGTCAAATGGAACAACCATTATTTTTCATTGATTTGTGACCATTTGCTGTTCCATAAAACGAATCCAAAAGTTGCTTAATAATGCCACCTGCACAATAGCTGGGCCGTTTTTGTGAATATTGCTGCAAGCAGGGTAACCCATGGTTACAGATCTGCAAGGTAGGCTACACATTCAGAACACAACAATTTGCACATGACACCCTCTGGGTCCCACTGATTTGCAATATTGGAAACGCATGCATAGCTTTGCTCTTGTGTCGTTTACTCTTGTCACACAATATTCCACATTCATTCAGTTTATTGCTGTAATCCTAAAGGCTCAAGGTCTCATGGGAGATGCAATCAGCAGGTAACACGTGCCCTCTCATGAGGTTAGAATATAAAGGTAGAGCACAATTTTCAGAAACATTGAGATATGTTTGCATATAGCGTTAGGGGAAACCTTTTGTCTGGTCTACCTTATCGTTGACTTGTCCGCGTTTTGTTTGACCGCCTCCAGGATGAAGGTGGTCGCCGCATTGTGACTCTGTTTCAGCAGGATCTTGTCGAGCTGCTTCAGCTCGGGCTCATCTGTGAAGCACAAACACACACACAGTACAGGCTACGATGCTCGACACGCAGCGTGTATTCTCTCTATATAGGACGCAACAGATTGGCTATAAATGATGTAGCCTACATTTGCGATCCATACTTGTGCTCCCCGGATTGACGCGTAGAATGGAAATCAATGACGATTTGCATGTGAATGGGGCCCCCTCAGCTGCACCAGCCAGGGGTCCTTTTGTTTGTTTGTTTGCATGGTGAACATTTCATTTTCTACATAATTCTGCCATTATAAAGAGTCGGAATGCTGCAGAAGTTGGGCTACACATCACAGACAGTACACAGTGGCTGTAACTATTGCATTAATAGCCAACTATGCTGTCGTTTTGCATCAAAATAGCGTTTTTAGAGTAGCTGCTGCTTAAATTCAAATGAGCAACACACTGGGTTCAAAGAGCTGCTCTGAGCGGCTAATGGGTTTTCACTAATGGTGATTGGAATAGTCTAACATAGTATTTCCTAAAGTGCTGAGTAGACTTGATGTCAGTTTAAATGACAAAAGGCATCCCGAGTGGCCGTGCGGTTGAGCGACGGCTGCTGAATGTAAAGCAGGCGGCAGGGAGGGCGAAACACCGCTGCAGATCAGCTGACGAGCGGCTGTCTGCGGAAACCCCTCCGCCTCATTATAAAGACCGGAACGTAAACACGGGGATCGTCTTTTTAGAGCAACCCCGTGGAAATCCGCCAAACACCGAAGCAGCTCCTCCACACACACATCCACACTGGGGGGAACCCGGAAGCTATTCTTTAGAAAAAAGGAGAGGCGGCAGCTCACCGAGGACTTCGGGATCGGCATGAGAGGAGAGCAGGCTCCGGAAAGACACGTCCACCAGCACCTGGTAGCTGCCCCGGTCGAAGGCGGACGGATCGGCTAGCGATTGCAGCCCCCTCTGCACCGACTCAGACAACTCCATTTTGCAAAAAGGGTGACACCAGACCACGTGACGGATCAGCTGATCACACCGTGCGGAGCAGCGAGGGGGCTGAGCCCGAGGAGCTGATGCGATTACAACCCAGAGAGCCGAGGCTGCTGCTGGCTAATGTGGAGACATCACTGGGGGTCGACAAGTAGCCGTGCCTGGGTGTTTGGGAGCTACGGTTTCAGGGGTGAATTAGGCTCACTGTGCTTTTCATATCGCGATGTTTCCCTTGTTGCTCTACACTGAGTGCGTCAATTTGAGGCTAAAGACACTGGATTTCAAATATTATATAAATGTCTATGGAAATATTTTTCACTCCCCCTCTGCAGTTAGCCCATATCTGCATATGTATGTAAACTGAAACATGAATATTAATTCACAGATGGACTTTTGCAATCCTCATTTTAATGCCTGAATAGATTTTACCCATGGGTTACAAGTATGCTACTCACACACAGCTCCGTCTGTAGCTAATGTTATCTTATTAAAAAAAGTGCTTATAATATTTGATTTATAATGCATTTTCAATGCCTGGCACTTCTGTAGCCAAGATGGGCTACTCACTGTCGGGGACACTGGCATTAACTGAAGAAAGCACGAATATCCCTCAGTTGTTTGTCCATCACATCACACAGGAGATGGATGTCAATCTTAAATAAGTCGTAGAGTGTGGTCTATACCTACTCTGTAAAGTGTCCTGAGATAACTTTTGTTATGATTTGGCACTATAAATAAAATTGAATTGAATGGAGATTGAGAGAAAATGGGGAGGCAGGTAGAGTGTATATATACCGCACTGGTTCTCTTGTGTAAAGTGAAGACAGCACTAAGCTTTTTACAGTTTAATTTCAAAAACACCTCTACAGTTTGCTGCCTATTGTTAGGCTCTATCACTCTGAATGTTACGGTTTAACTCAGTCATCACGATCTGTTGTTTTCAGATTCATTTACATTAATAGCCTACCTTGAAGAGTTCAAACCAGCATGAATCTAAGGTATCTTATTGATTTCCCCTTTTAAAGATCGAGATACAGATATAAGATTAATTCTTTTTTTACACAGTTGAGATATGAATTGTGTGAAAGGATGCACAATTGTATTGTGTCTTTTAAAAAAAAAACAAATGGAGGCAGCATCTGACTTGTGTAGAGGGAGGGCAGCACACGCCCTTTTTAATCTCCAAAGCATGCGGTTTTTCTGCATTACCATGGGTTACAGTTTACCACAGGGCCTGACTCCAACCTGTTACACTTTAACTGGGTCATCGTGTTTGGATGATGCTCTGTTTTGATCATCTGCTGTTGTTTTTTTCGCGTGGGGAACTTCCATGCCAGAGTCCTGGGGCAGTCACCAGGAAGACTGAGAGAGCGGAGGCACCTTTCATTTCCATTGTGTCAGGCAAAAGCATGTGTAATTCCACTTTTGCATACAAAACACAACTGCATTATTAACCGTATAGGCTATGGGATTATGCTGGACTCTAGATGTGCTCCTCAATGTGCTGCAAACCCCCCCCAAACACAAAATAACACCAATCCTTAAGATCGTGTATATTGTAGCATACATGGAGACATTGTTCCTCCAAAGCAAAGTGCATCTTTCAGAGAAGCAGTCCCGGAGAAAGAAAAGCATGTTTTATGGCCACCACGCAGCAAGTGATGGGGTTAAACTCATGGAGAAAAAAAACCCAACTATTTACTTGTGTTACCTGCAGCAGCACGCGCCGCTTTTATCAGTAGTAATACCTATTTCAGGCTGCATCATAAAGGCTGTCCCCTAAAAGTCAGATCGTCTGCCATTCATTATGTAGAAACCAGGAGGATTACAGTGTCTCCCGCGGCCACACACGCCGCAGATACCGCAGTGACCTCTGACTCCGCGCTTTGTCAAAAGTCCATTTTGGCTCAGGGTCGAGTTGCGAAATAGATTCACATTCTCTCTCTCTCTCTCTCTCTCTCTCTCTCTCTCTCTCTCTCTCTCTCTCTCTCTCTCTCTCTCTCTCTCTCTCTCTCTCTCTCTCATAGGCCTAGTACGTCATCAAATTTGAGGCCAAAATGATTTGTGACAGTCTCTGAGAAGCCCCCCTTTTGCCTCAACCTTCTCATGGTCATACGCTGCCGTGTCATTTATTGCTGCCTCATGTATTTACACTCATAGCCTCTTAATAATTCCTTCAAAATAAAAGTCCGGCTCAGTAACTGACGTGTGTTTAGCTTCATCCGCAGCCCTAATCTGTTTAAACCCAAACCTTTTCCTTTAGTGTATGTTGCTTCTGCGCATATGTGAAGATTAAAGCGCACCAAATCATCGGAACCCCAGCCCGCCATCTTCGCCACTGCACTTCACTTATTTTTTGTTTTTTATTTTTTATTTTCTCCTCTATAGGCGAAGCCTTTTGTGGTGCATTAGTAGTCTACTAAGAAATCTTACAAAAATATTTTAATTAAAGATGCACGATATGACCAAATTTAAGCCTACTTTGTTAACCTGGCCTCTTAAACTCAATATGAAAACTATCAAAGATGTGACATATGTAAGTCAAAAGTGCTGGTTTGTGTTTTTCACTGCTCTTAACTTTTAAACTTTGCAACCTTTGCAAAAGGGTTGTTAACCACTTGTGGAGAAATACAGTTTAATTCATCTGAGCCGTATAAGTCTATACTGATCTTTACAGGTCAAAAGGATGGACAACCTCTGACAGATGTTGTTTGAATAAAGTTTTCTTCCTAAAACCTATATCTGCATCTCTACCACACATCTATTTTATTGAATTTTGTTCAGCTTTTCTGCTTTGTTATTAATCCACGGTTGACTGACGGTCAGTACAGTCCAGTAACCACTTTAGTCTAAGTTATTAGTGCCGCCACTGACTGTCTTCACCTCCCAACAGTGACACTGGAAACATCCCCTTTAAGACGACTCTGCGGTAACGTGACCTTGGAAAAGGAGTGCATAGTCAACAACACATTTTCAAAACCAGTTCGTAAGACAGATATGTAGGCTGTGACCACTGGTCTTGCTGGTTCAAAGTGTTTTAATTGTATGCATGCTCCATTTATTGCAAAGCTGGTTATAATAACCCTTACACACTGACAGATTGTCACTGTTTTTCTCCCCGTTTTTTGTGCTCGCCATGTTTTGATTCTCCAAAATAAAAACAAACATAGTCCACATATCTGAAAAAAAGGCTAAATGCAGATCTGTGGATGGATGAGGATTTGTAAAATAAGCAGCCAGTCAAGGCCTAGTTTCTGTTGTCTGCCAGTGACTTGTTTATCTTTCTTCATCAGACAAACCAACGAGTTTTACTCTATAGTTTCAGCATGTGGATGCGTTCCTATGGATGCGAGCCTTTGTTAACAGCTGTTAACAAAGGCTCGTGACCTGCGAAGCACGTTTTCCTTCTGTGGCGTTTAGAATATAACTGGGTCTGCACTGCACTGCACTGTCCGTCCTGTAACATGTCTCCATCTTTGATAAAGGAGTTACATGGCGACAGAGGAGGTGACCCCGGGGTCATCCCTAACTTTAATTATAGGCTATTCTCATACCATGGGTGTTGCACATCATCCATACAGTATTCAGCAGAAATGCAGTTAGTTGGGAGCATCACTGCAGAGAATCTACTTGTTTTTTTATCACGTTATTGTAGCACTGTTCTTACATGCAAGTATAATGGAATAGATGATTTATCGTATAGGGAACACATCATGCAACATAAAATGTAAACCAAAAAAAGAAGCTACTTGTTTAGGATTCCACTGATGGAATAAGAAAAATAGCTACAGTCAAACTGCAAAACAGGTTGGTGGCATCAAAGTTTGTAATAAAATAAATAATACATCAGCTCATCGTATCTATCATACATCATAAATATCCGTAGCAATAATTCTCAGGGGTGATGACGTGATTAAGGCAACGGTGACGTTTAATTCAGTTAAGTTCAATTTTATTTATAGTGCTAAATCATAACAAGAGTTATCTCAGGACACTTTACAGACGAGCTATATAATTGTGCTCTTGTTAACGCGTTCGACACAGCGGCTCTTTGGCCCATCTGGCTGCTATTATCTACAGTGTGCGGCGATGATAGGACAGTGTTGGTGGGTGAGTTCATCCATAGAGGAAGAGGCTGCAGTTGTTTTATGTGGAAATGGTGAATCACTTCATCTGTCTGATTCAAGACCCTCACATGCAAAGAAAAACATTATACACCGTCGGGAGGTTTAGGGCTGTTTCAGTGGGTCACACATTAACTCTGTTTTAACCTACTTATGAGCGGGTACTTTGGGGGGAATATCAAATAAAAACAGGAGTTTACGCCTTTGTAAAGATAGGCTACACTCAGTTCTGTGAATATCAAAAAGGAACGTTTTGTCTGATATGTTCACATCCAGGCAGCACGTAAAGTTCTGGTTTAAAGTACCAAACCTCTCATCTTTGATGGCTGCACCATATCAAATGAACCAGAGGCTGATTCGTCTGCTTTAAACCAGAACGTGTTTTCTTTTGTTCCAGTGGAGAAAAGGGAGATTTTGAGTTTTGTTAGAGCTACAATCCAAAACATAACGTGGGCATTTCTGTTTTACCCGGATAAACCCGGTCAAGTATGGCTTTAACCATGTATTGGTTGGTCGTGTTGCATATAAACTTGAGAGAAATGCATGCAGCTTAGGCAAAATGGGAACTTGCCTACCCATTTACCCTGCTCCGAGTTCCACACATTCAGATTTAGCTTCAATTAAAACCTAATTAAAGCATGGAGCAGCCTGAGACCACAACCCTCAAACCAGCAGCTCTGGGGTCAGGACCCCGATGTAACAATGAGGCCCCTTTGAGAAAAAAAATGACTACATTTGGTTATTATTTTTATAACCTTAAACTAATCCTAAACAATAACCTTAGAGGAGAACTTTATTTGAGCCCCTCAGGAGGAAAGAAAAGTTGCTTTTGCAAGTCTGTTTAACTGTTTGTGCACGTTTTAAAAATTGGGTTTTAACCTTTGAGCTTTATTTGCAAAAACACATCAGAAACCCCTGGAACTAATCTACGCTTCTCTGATCTGGTTCAACAGTTTATTTGCGTAAAAACGGAAGAAGAAGTAGAAAAACAAACACACTGCGCTCAGAGTTGTGACCATTGAAAGGTGCTGGAGGTGAAAATTGCTTGCAGAGAGAAACACGAGATCTCAAAGTATTGCCTGCGCGTGTGTCTATATGCTTTATTATGAGTGATAGGGAGAGAGATTTTTTTTGCAGAGTGATTCTGCCCCCTGTTGGAAATAATAACCCTTCCCTTCCCCCTCACCTCCCCTTCCCTTCCTCCGCCTTGAATGTGCTGCCTGCTGCTTTTACAACGTTTCAATTATTTATTATTTTAACAAACGCACATGATCGTCCCATTTCCTCACAAATTCTGTTGCTTTTCCCCCTTTTGGAAGATTTTTCGCGACAAAACTGTCTGCGCAAATTTCACGAACCGCAATAAATACACGCAGAAATAAGAAATACATTAAGCCGTCTGTAGTAAGAGGCGTGGGTGCATTAAACGTGCAACAATATGATTGATTAATCCCACTTTAAGGCGCAGAGAAGAGAGGATGCCCTGCAGAAAAAAAGCAGGGCCATATAGAATCTGTAATTAACGTCTCCCTGTTAAGTACCTCATTAACTGGGTTATATATAGAGCTAATTAAATTATTGTCCTGCGGAGCCTATAGTCTCCTCTTTATTGAATCATTCTGATGTGTAATCCGTCAGATATGGTGGTGAAGAGAAGCGCGGATGCAACCCTCTCATGATAATATGATAATCTCACGAGGACAACCCCCCCCCCCCCCCCCCCCTCCCCTCCCCAGAGGTCAGCACGGGGTCAGTGTCTTGCTCAAGGACACCTCAGCAGTCGTGTGAATATGCTTTTTTTTAAATGTCGCGAAGTTGTGGCTAAAGGCGACGACGGCATTTTTTTTTTAATACCCGCTGAAATTCATGGAGGTGGGGGGGCGGCTAACAAAGAGCACGCGCGCACGGTCACGCGCTCCTCCGCGGCCGCTGGGTGGCAGTGTTGTGGTTTCTCTCGAGCTCATAGAGGGGAACAAAGAAAGGAGGGAGAGGGGGGGGGCGGTGAGTGTGTGTGTGTGTGTGTGTGTGTGTGTGTGTGTGTGTGTGTGTGTGTGTGTGTGTGTGTGTGTGTGTGTGTGTGTGTGTGTGGGGGGGGGGGGGGGGGGGGGCAAGGGGAAAAGCAAGGGGAGGAGAGGGGGATCTCCCTTGTGACAGGACATATATGGAAATTTGAATGGCTCACATTCACCTCTGCCAGAGCGCGCATGCCCGCTCTACTCCACCATCTCTCTAAAGCCACCACCACCTCCCACTACGACCCAGGCAGCGTCACCGGTTAAAGGCAGAAGCCCTGTGTGACAGATGTAACAGCGACAGAGGCTCCTTGATGGATTCGTGATGGCCTATAGAAGTATAAATTCGAAGCCTAAATAAGTTTGGTTACCCCTCTAGATCTGCGTGTGTGCATGTGTGTGTGTGTGTGTGTGTGTGTGTGTGTGTGTGTGTGTGTGTGTGTGTGTGTTAGCCCACTCTGACAATACAGGCTTTTGGAATTCACCGTGATTGTAATTACAGTCTTAAAAGCCTGTGTGCAGTTACGGCAGGCCAATGTGTGGCGGAGGGATATTAAGTGCAAATATCACCTGACGTCAAATTCAATAACGGTGCTCATTGTCGTTAACCTGCTGTTCACCTTTGCATAAGTGTAGCGAGCTCTGCGACCGCATATTAAGAAATATATGAAAACATACAACCTACGATCCTAATATTATTCATATTTTCTTATAAAAAGCTAATCCACTAATAAAGGATAAAACATAGCCCACAGGTTTAAAATAGATCCGATTTCCCCAAAATAATTATACTCATTAATAATTATTTATCGTGCCACGGATAGCCCTAAATAAAACATAGCCTATAGATTAAATTAACTATCATAACAAAGTGTTATTTCATGAGTAAAATTATTATTATTATCAACATTGACAGAAATAACTATTCAGTCGCTTCTTTGGGTGAATACAAAATAAACAGTATATTTATTGTGTCTCTAACTTTTAGGCTATATTGGCTGGAATATAAAAAAAACTTTATAGATTTTTAATTTGGGGTATTTTCCAATAACTGTGCAAATAATATTTTATTTTTCAGAGTCTACGTAAATGGCGAGAGAGCCGGTGTTTCCCTGAGCACACAGGGGCAGCTGTTCCTCCACTAGCCTGCCGGTGAATAGCAGCTTCCTACCGGCTGCTGCTGGTTCTGCAGCCCGCTGTCAGGAGCTCGATTTCCGCTCACATCCTGCTCGGCTCGCCCGTGCACTGCGGCTCCGCACTCGAGCACGACAGGCAAGTCTTACAAAACAGAGTAGTTAAGCGACCGTGTATCTCTCACAAAACGTATTTACTGGGAAAAAGAGAGGAAAAAACACGAGTATTGCTGCTTTTTCACCACACACATTCTCTCGGTGGACCCGCCATATTTCCCCCGCCGCTGACCGAGGACGGCAGGCAGTTAACGAGTGTTACAGTCGGACACGTTCTGCTCTGCACTGCTACACCCACAGCCAACGCTTAGATGGTTGTTTTTACTGTATCTATGTCATACAAATGTTCCATGACCTTAAACAAGCCAGTGTTGACTCCCATCTGTTTTGCAACATTGTAAAAAAAAACTGAAAGTTAATCACTGCCCCGTTTGGTTTTCCAACACTGTAGCTGCTGTTTGAAGTCGTGTAGGTTACATGTTCCTTCCTGATGAGCCCATCAGACAAGGGTTTGCCTCAACAACAACTACATGTTGTTGAATGGTTTATTCAGAACTGAGCCAGCTGAAGGCTCACTTTTTTTAGTCAGTCCACACGTTAAAGCCTCAATCAGAGGCAGGGGTCTGGATCAAAGTGAGTTAAGTGAGTAATTGAACTTTGTGGTTATAGAGGTTACAGTCTGGGTTGACATGTTGCCAGAAAAAAATATCAGTGGGCTCCCCCCTACTCTTAAGCTTCCACAGTGTGTGTGTGTGTGTGTGTGTGTGTGTGTGTGTGTGTGTGTGTGTGTGTGTGTGTGTGTGTGTGTGTGTGTGTGTGTGTGTGTGTGTGTGTGTGTGTGTGTGTGTGTGTGTGTGTGTGTGTGTGTGTGTGTGTGTGTGTGTGTGTGCGTGTGCGTGCAGAGGAGAATTTGTAAATGGGAGGAACAGTTCTGCAGTACAGTAGTTCACATCATATTATAGATCCAGGAACAACATTCATCAGTATCCCTCCTTTCACTCGACTTGTTCATCTTCCACAAGGCCATGGTTGGCTCTCTGGGTTGGGCAGGGGTGCAGATCCGACGGCAGGATTCCGGGGGGGCTCATACCATGCCACCATAAATCACAACTTCATAAAGGCTCGCCATATCATTCAAAAAGTACAGCACGTGGAATCATTTACTGTGCTTACCTTTCTTTTTTTTTTTATTTTGTCTTTAACAGCCAACAGCGTATCACTGCTTAATTAACTGTTATATTAGTAAATCCTCATTTTAAGGGTCTCGGGCATGTAATGTCCACTCACCCCCAGTTCTTCTCAACATCTTCTTTTTTCGCCCAGTGTATGGGCTTACTTAATGCATGATTAATGGATATAAATGAATATATAAATATGAAGCCCCCTGTAAGAAACTACCCGCTCAGAGATGGAGTCAGAAATATAATTGTCAAACATTACCTTTTTTCCACCTTTTCAATCATTTCCGTTTAGATGTGAATCTAAAAATGTGAAGAATATGAAGTCTGAAAATACATTTGTCTGATTTTGAATAATTTAGGGTATTTTTATTGGAGGGGGGGCATGTTTTCAGAATTTGGAGGGGGGGCATCTGCACCCATGGGGTTGGGTCCATGACTTTGTAACCCAAAGTGAAGTTGTTAGACCAGCAAATAAAATTGTTTTCTGTCAGCACATTTTGGGAATATATAGACATTTTTACTCAAGGACAGTTTTTTTTTAGATAGCTGCAGCGGACGTTTAAAGGAATGCTGAGCATAAAAGAAATGTTGAGATGATGAGTGTGATGTTATGAATAGAATCTATAAAAACAGCGCTTAGAAACACTTTTTTGGCACGGTTTGAAAGCTCACATGGCCTATTTATCTCTGAAGGCTATTTGCACATTCAACAACCTACCCGAAACAGTTCTTCAATACCTTTAGCTTTATCCTGTAAATGAAATCTTCCTTCAGGCTCGCACACACACCTGTAAATACTTAATTTCAGGCAGCAGACCAAACGACTGTATGGTCAACATGTTGACACGTACATGCCCATTCATACTTCTCACAGCAGAGCCCCTTAACTATTCTGCTGCTGATACTGTCAAGGTGTTAGAACCTTAGAAGTGATATAATGTTAAAGATGTATGTTCTGCACACAACTAAATAAAAATAAATACACACACACACACACACACACACACAAATGATTCATTATGCTAAATAAATAATAATAAAAACACAGAGACAAAGGGGCAGGCAGGCATCCACTGCAGCACAAATTAAACCACTTTACAATCAGGCAGGGTGAAGGACGGCCCTGAGGCGTCTCAGTTTCCTTGTACGTGGGGTCTTAACTGAGGATCAACTTTCATGCAAGCGCTCCCGAAGAAGGATGCTTCTTTGTTCTATCAAGACCAGGCCACACAGCATCCCTCCCTCTCCCTCCCTCTCTCTCTCTCTTTCTCCCTCTCTCTCTTTGTTTGACAAACGAAAGAGATGAGGAAATGTAATTATGAAAGATACAGCATGACTTCAGAAGAAAGCCCAAAGAAGAACATTCTTTGTCCATCACACATACTGCAAAGATACAGGGGCCTCTCACACAGTGTTGGGAAGGACAGTTGAAAAGTCACGGTGTACATTGACTGTCTGTGACCACATAAAAAAAAAAATAGAAAATATTTACTGTTCTGTTTCGCACAGTTAATTGAAGATGGTAACGCCGACTGAAAGCACAAAATTCATTGTTTGGTTGATGCAAAATGTAGCTGATGTGTGCAGAAATGTGCTCGCCGAGAGGCCGCTGACGGTTTGTGTGGAATGAATACAATGTTGGACACAAAAGGAGCACAGCAGAAAGAAAAGTGTCAATCTCCACCTGACTCGGAGCCCATTATAGGGGTGAGAGAGGAGACAGAGATGTGTATGTGTGAGCGGGGGGATATGGAAAGAGAAAGACACCCAAAGGTGTATAATAAGAGCACACATGCATTCACTGTCATGATTAGCAGCTATTATCAACAGCCTGAGCTGGGTGCCAATCAGACTGAATTATTCTGCAGTGAATCGACTAGCAGGCAGTTGACCGATGACTGTTTCCTTTTTCGCAGAGACAAACACTAACTCAGCTCGGTCTGATTTCATTTCCTAGCCTCTCTGTCACTCCTTTCATTGATTAGCTCCTGTGCTTTCAACTAGAACCTCTCTTTTATCAATCCCACCCTCCCTTTATTTCTATCGCCGTCTTTCCGTGCTGTTCTTTCTTTGTCCGCGGCTCATTTCGGCTTTTTTTGTGTGCTCGTGGCTGAGCAGTGATGAAATCTGGGCAACAGGCGCCCACTCAGCTTATGTATGTATGTGTATGAGTGTGCATGTGTGTGTAGTTTTTCGGGGCAAAGCAGTGCAAGCAGCAGTCTGATCCATACTAATGTTCATTGATAGGAAAATCAATGGTGCATTGATCCAAGACTTGGCTCTGAGAGAGGGGGAGTGGGATGCAAGTGTGAAGACTGGTGGAAGAGCATTATAAGGAGGGAGGGATGGAGAAAGAAGAGTAGAGGAAGGAAAGGATTAGGCAGATGAGTAAAGAGAAAACAGGGGGTTCAAACCACTGCAGGCCTGTGTGTGTCTGCAGATGAGAGGCTGGAGCTCCGGTGGCTGCTGCTGTTGGGGGGCGGCTAACTACATGTGTGAACAACCTGTCGTGGCCTAACTATTCTCTTTTCTCTCTCTGTCTCACAGAACTGCTCTTGAGAGTGGATGAACAAGCCTCAAATGGAACCTGAGATGCAAAAAAAAAAGAAAGAAAAAAAAGAGGTGAGGAGAGGAGGGGAGGGAGAAAATCAATTTTCCCAGACAGAGGCAGACTGGTCTAATGGAGGTCTAAAAGAAGAAGAGGAGGAGGACAGGACATATTTTCCTCTGATTACCTCCTGTAGCCTCCCTGGCAAACCTTGAAAGCTAGGATCGTCACAGCAGCCTTGTTCGTCCGACCTTTTTTCGCAGAAGGTATGGAGTGTAGTCTTTCACTCTGCAGCAATCAAGCTTTGACGTGGACAAGACAATGCAGCTAAAAACATGAAAAAACCCTGATTGTGACCCGATAGACTTTGGACTTGAAGAAAAGCATTTCTTCTTAAGTAAAAATGCTCATGTTTTGTCTCTTTTCTCCTTTTTTCGAAGTCACATCTAAGATCATTTCTTCTTCTCTTTCACTCCCTGTGCTGCTCTTTGGAGAAGTTATGGAACCTGCTGTTCCATCTCTGAGAAAGAAAATGAGCTGGATTAAATGGATAAAGGCTTCCATTTGGCTAAGATGAATCACTGATATAGTATAAAGGAAGGAAATTTGTCATTAGTGTCTCTGCCAAACGAAGGAGGATATCTAGAGTACCCCTTAAGTTGTGCGGGCCTGTCTGATGTCATATGACCAGGTCGCTCTATTCAATTTCCTGCAACAGGCTTGATTATTATGAACTGGTGAGTGAAGTGGACATTCAGTGCTATGGAAGAAATGCAGGCCATGGTTTGTTTCACTCCATTTGAAATGTTGTTTATGGCTTCCCTCATAAAGTAAAATGCGCTGTGGTAGAAAATGTACATGTGAGTGATCAAAATGAAGCCCAACAAAGTGAGCAATGAATCTAATCATTTTTATATTAATGAGTTAAGACTTGAAGAACCGATGAAGCAAAGATGCCCCAGGTAGTGCATGTAGGACAGCTTCAGTGTGAAGTAAACCTGCTGTCTCTCCAGCAAAAATGTTGCCACAAGCCATCTGACCTGCAGTAGAACCACAAAAGAAAAAAAAGGGCCAAAAACAGGGACAGATGTGACTCCAAAACCGCAAATCCCCTCCAACAGCCTCTGTACGCCCGCTTCTGTAGCTTAGTGATGTGCTCATTAAACTTGTGAATGTTCAACCAGCTATTAAACAACCTTTTCAATGAACTTTTTTCCTTTTCTTTGGAACTCTTACTGTATAAATACAGTGCTTCTTTCCCAGGGGGAAGAAAAAAGTAGTGAAAAAGCTCAGAAGGGTTTGAAAAGCTATTAAATGTAGCTGAAGGGGAGCTTGTAACACACTGTCTGTCTGTCTGTTACTGTTTTTCTGTCACTCCCTCCCTGTCTCGTTGGCTCTTTGTGTTTTCCTGTCTCTCGGCCTGTCTCTCTCGGCCTGTGAGGTGAAAGTGGCTTCCATGGTAACGGCACACTCTGTTTATGCCACGACGTCTCACTTCATCACAAGCTGTTGATGGCTTTGATTTGCATGTGTGCTTGTGCGCGTTTCTACTAAATACTCCCCAAAATACACACGCATCATACAGGTGTTGGTGACTAAACGGGTTAGAACTATAAGCCGAAGACATCTGATGGATCACATTCCTCCATAAAATACAGAGATGTGAAAAGGCTATTTTGGTTCTCTGACGCTTTTGTTCTGACAGTCTTTTAATGAATATGTATCCTTATTTATAGCATAGATCAGCATATGACCTCTGAAAAGCATTGTGGGTCATCCTTGATCACCACATGAAAAAAATATAAGAACCGACCGAAACCGAAGGAACTCTCTTGAGGTGCTAAAAACAAAAACAAACCCAACTTATGCGTTTATCTTGTGCAAACTGCCCTAAGGAGTTTAAGTTTCAGAAAGCTCCAACAGAACCGTAAAAAGGGAAATTGGCACTTTAGCTGTTAAGATCAAAAAATGTAAATTTAATCACACTAATTTCCTCATTCTGCGAGCTGATCCCGTACACTTATTCACTTAAATTAGCCGCAGAAACAATGATTATGACTTCTTTTGACCAAAACCAGTGGCCCCCA
Source organism: Echiichthys vipera (assembly GCF_963691815.1). Lineage (NCBI taxonomy): Eukaryota > Metazoa > Chordata > Actinopteri > Perciformes > Trachinidae > Echiichthys > Echiichthys vipera. Next base: position 15,792,118 of record NC_139846.1, on the reverse strand, counting down.
ATTAGTGGAGTATGGGGGGTAGTGTGGGGGTGGGGGGTAGGGGATGTGGGTGGGGGGTGAGAGTGGAGGAGGAAGGGAGGGAGGGAGGGAGGGAGGGCATGGCTAGCCGGACCTCCTGCAGGGCAGAAAGGGGGGAAAAATGGATTCCATACCAGGAAATCCATTAGGGCAGGGAACGCGTGGAGCTGGCAGCACAGAGCGGCCGCCGTGTTTTAAAAAAATTCCTCATTAGGTGTAATTTCTAAATTACAATCAGCATGGGCAGAATGAGAAGGCGAGGATCTGACCAACTCATCAGGATAATCAGGGTAATAGCATGAGTCGGAGTGTGTGCTGGAGCAGAGAGACAGAGATGAAAACCAAAGAGAGCAGAGGAGGATGGGGGGTGAATTTTAATGCTGCTGCTGGACACTGACTTTGGGATTTTTGTTCTGCTGTTTTTTGATTTCTGATTTTTTTTTTTTTCACAACTAAGTGATCTAGATAATTGCCGTGGGGGTGGGGTGGCGAGAGCAACAAGTTAATGGAAAGCAGGGGTCTGTATGTCAGTATCAGTATCTCTCTCCTTCTTCTCTGTCTGTCATCTCGTCCTCCACCTCCGAACGAGACCAACGTGGAGAAATTGGGCAAAGTGAAGTGAAACGGCGGAAAAGAAGAAGGAAGAAGAGGGACAGAAAAGAGGGTGGAGAGCAAAAGAAGAGAGGGAGTGTGGAGTCGAGGGGCCTCTGTGAGGGAGAGGTAGAGCGGAGGGAGGGAGGGAGGGAGGGAGGGAGAAGAGGTTAATTTGCACATATTAGAGAGGGCAGGATTTTTCATTAAAAAGAGATTGAAGTTGATATATGCCTGTGCGCTCCTGACACACTGTACACTCTGATTGTGTTAAGTCCTTGACAGAACAAAGGATCCCCCCCTCTCTCTCACTCTCTGTCTCTCTCTCCCTCTCTCCATCTATCTCTAAACAGCCATTGCAGCTCTGGCAGCATTTTGCAGCTTTATGGAGCTGTTTTCATGGTGAATAGAGGCACAGACTAGAGTGTCATATCACCTCAGAAGCCCCCCGATGCATATGCATACACTTACTTTCTTTCCTATGTTAATTCATGTCCATGCAGGGGGATAAAAAATGGCTTAGATGTATACTACCTTTGGATTTACCCCAAGTGTGTGTGTGTGTGTGTGTGTGTGTGTGTGTGTGTGTGTGTGTGTGTGTGTGTGTGTGTGTGTGTGTGTGTGTGTGTGTGTGTGTGTGTGTGTGTGTGTGTGTGTGTGTGTGTGTGTGTGTGTGTGTGTGTGTGTGTGTGTGTGTGTGTGTGTGTGTGTGTGTGTAGGCTTCAGCATAACATTTGGTTGTCCTGCCTTGCTGCAAACCGGAAGCAGAAGAAGCCAACACCTTTTGATATTCCCTCCTTTTCTCTGTGCCTGAAGGAAGCATTTGATAAAGAGCTATTCACCTCTTTGTGACCACACAGTTCGTTTAGATGGTGGTATTCTTAAAAAAAAAAAAATAGATTGTAGATCACCGGTGAAGCTTCCAGTCCATTGTTCAAGGCCAACATTCTCTCAGGTAAGCCGATCTGGGTGTCCGCCCGAGGCAAACTCATACCTGCCGCAGAAACAACACAAGCAATAATAACAACAGTTCCTCTCTCTCTTTTTTATGATCTGTTGTTTAGGACACACGCAACTTCTATAAATCTCTCGCTTCTTTCTCCCCCCCCCCGCCTTTTTTCTTTTATCTTGCTGCCCTCCGGGCCACATCTGTCATTCCACGCTGGAGGGTTATACCTGATCTTTGACCTTTAGTTAGCGCAGCCCTTGAGACCTGTTTCTCTCTCTCTCTCTCTCTCTCTCTCTCTCTCACACACACACACACACACACACACACACACACACACACACTCACACACACACACACACACACACACACACACACACACACACGCGCATACATACAAGCCGGCACACAGAATAGGAGATATTGATTGGCGATAGATAGATAGAGCAGGGCTGGCCTGATAAGGAGGCCATATTTGATGTTCCTTCTGGCAGTAGAGAGAGAAAGATTAGATCACACTGAGCAGCCCGCTCCGTCCTTGGCTTCGCCCCTACTTGAAGCTTCACAGGAGTTTAGGGGTCGAGCTTAGAGGATGGCGATTGAGGGATTGTGGACAAGGGGCGCCCGGTCTGCTTAAATCCATGGTGGTAAGAGCCATTGATTAACATGGCCTGCAATGTTGTTTGAGGGTGTTTTTGTACAATCCAAGGTTTTCAACATTTCAAACCTTTTAGGTGCAAAACATCTACTGGCTCTATTCTTAAGACGGATCCTTGTGTCCACTCCCATTGTCCTCCCTGTGCAATGCAGTGGACTGATTGACAGGCATCAATACATGTATGTAGGGTCACAATGGGTAAGAGCTCAGGTCTTGTTCCCTTCAACACACACACACACACACACACACACACACACACACACACACACACACACACACACACACACACACACACACACACACACACACACACACACACACACACACACACACTCACACACACCTATGCTAAAGTCTTCCTCTGACAGTAAGGAGATCCTAATTAGTGTGGACTAATCAAGCTAATCTTACAGGTTAGCTGTATGTAGGCCAGTGTGCAAGCAGCATCTTTGTTAAGAATTTATTTATTTTAAATATGTCTGTGCAATTAGTGCACACACACACACACACAGAGAGAGAAGCTCATTCCTCTGCTGCACTGCATATCCTTCTTTTTTTGGATTTGGCTCCTCTTCTTTTGCAAACAGGGGAGGTTCTAGAGTCTGTTTGGGCCCTGGGCAAAAATCCACAGGGGGCTCCTCGAATCAGCATTCATCACCGTTATGTTAGAAATAATCAAAAGTGCACATTTAAGTTATTTTTAAAGTTAGTTATTTTCAAAATATGAATATATACATTACAAAACTTGTAATTGAAACATAATTATATGAAGAATAATAAAAAAGTAGATACTTGGGGCCCTGAGCAGTTGCCTGCCTTGCCTGCTGGCAATTGGCGCCTTGTCTGCAAATACCCCTGGAAAAATAGTCACAGGTACTTTATAAGTATATAAACACTTATAAATGTAAATGCTTTACAAGCCACTATAATTTAGTTGTAAGAAATATAAGACATTTTATTGCATGGCTGTCATTCGTCTAAACAGCAGGCACAAATAACGATTACAGGATTATGACAGATGCTAAAATGTAAGTCACATAAGTAGAGAGGAAATATAAAGTCAGCAAATTGGACTTGGTAATGTTAGCAAACGTTGGCCACCATACTGGTCATACCAACCCGGAGTGTATTGAATTGAGCAAGGCTGTGTTTTATTGCTCTATGAATTTGCAAAAGGAAGAGGGTATTGTTTCTTTTTTCAAAAGTTACACCGTCTTGCTGAAGACTTAATTTATGTACTTGTCCACAACTTCTTTTATAAAGCATGAGTGCTGCAGAACATACCTGTAAACATATTTAATGATATACAGATTACACAAACATGCTCAAATCACTCTCCAGCAGCTTAAAACAGATTTAGACTGTTAATGAATGTGTCGGAAACTTATAAAGTCATATGATTACGACTATGTCACCATGTGGCATAAACATTTATACACTTGAACACAATGATACATACCCACGGATTTTTAAACATTTAATGTCAGGAAACAATGTGAAAGGAAATGGGTTTACACACGATAGCACTTGTGTCCGAGCACATGTGCTCTACATTCACATGTGGGTTTTCACATGTGACACTACCCACCCCACCCCTCCCCGAAGACATGTAGGCTCACTTCCTTCCTCCTGATTCCTGTTAATCTGAACGGGTATTCTTTTGACCTCAATTCTGTCCACAAGGTTTTGACAAATCCTTGTCTCAAAGGTTTTGTCCTATTGATTATCAGCTAAGTGTGGCTAAATCAAAAATGGATCAAACCTTGATCGGGCAGTGCACTGACCTGAGAGTCCCCTTTATATATTTATAAATATATATATATATATATATATATTTATATATATATATACTTTTTTTTTTTTTTGCATATGACCAGAGCAAACCCAGGATCCAAATCCCCCGGTCGAAAAAGCAGTGTGTATGTATGAAAGGCTGTATATGTTGGCCAGTGTGTGCGCGGTCTCAAGGGTTGGGAGATTATGTCGACAAAAGGTGCACCTGGTGCTTTAGATTGAGTTTCTCTCCTCCCCTTCCACCCTTTATCCCTCTTCCATCCCCCTCTCCCCTTCTCCTCTGACCATTTCCAACATTATCCTGGGACTTTTAAAAGATTAGAACGCAGCTTTTATAATTGTGCCACTAATGCGTGTTAACAGACAAGGCGACACTAATGGAGAATACTACTTTTTTAAATACCTCTTCCAATACACTTTATAGTTATTTTATTCTCTTATATGATCACGTATAGTGTGTCGGGGCAGATTATTGAGCCTTATCCCTATGTAACTCAGATGTGGTGGGTTTTTCTGTGCAGCTAGTGATAAACAGATATGCATGTGCTCAGTTACTTATAGTTTTAAGGGCTGTAGTGTTTTGTATCACAACGCAACAGTTATAACAGTATCAAGAGGCCGCTCCAAAGGGTTAGAGCCTTAACTAATGCTGCATTCCATTTACCTCAGAAGAGGGAGGTCAGATCTGGGAGTTGCGTCACACTCGAGTAGAGGCTGAAAACCATATATTTAACGAGGTGGGGGGCCATAGCCAGGTTAGCCATTGTTAGCAATACCAGTTGATAATGCATTATGTGGTATTTTGAGTGTACAGATAGAAGATGGAAAGTACTGTGTGTACAACTGAGGGAATGAGACACAAATAAGACTGAAAAGCGGATAAAGAGAGTGTTACTGCAGCGTTAAATTGTGAAGTTGGTGATGTGAGGTTCCTCCGACTGGGAACTTGGAAAATCCGACCATTGCATTAAAGTCCCCCTCCACTCCAAAATGGGTTTTTCTTCTTGTTGAATGTTTGAGCTTCCCTGTGCAGAGAAGAGTTCAGATTTTTACACAAAGGCTGTTTTCACATTTATCTCCTGAAAGTAAAAAGTTCCTCTGTGCAAACTGAAAATCCAATTTTTAAGGGTGACTAGAATTATTTGTGACGTCACAAAAGGTTTCGAAGACAATACTGATCCTGATGAATTCAACTTGCACAAGTGTGACAACTTGAAGCCGACACACACACACACACACACACACACACACACACACACACACACACACACACACACACACACACACACACACACTCTGACAAAAAAATCCTTTTCCCAATATTTGCACATTTATAGATTCTGTATGTTTAATTAGGGAGAAGGAATACATTCTCAGGATTTTAGCAAAATAACTGAGCAACTTTGCATGAACAAGCTGTCAGACAGAAATTATTATTCAAAGTAGAATATTTTCATCAATCTTAAAACATGTCTGAAGGGGATCTCCTACAAAACACTTTGATAAAAACACTCAATTATACGTAAAGGTCCTGCATTTAAAGTCACACATACATATTATATGACAATATTCATTTGTTAGTAATTGTCTGGTCATAGTGGATCTAATTTGAACTTATTTATAAACAGTTTCATGGTCTATAGTCAAATGTTGAAAAATAAATGAAACCGAAAAAGTTAGCCACACAAATTGGAATATTTTGGACTTTTCTGTCATCTTAATTACATATCACATTTTGGATGAATTTATATAATTTTATATTTATAAAAAAAGGAAATATGTTGTTTGGTGGAACTGCTAACAACTCGTAGATATGAAACACAAGCAGACACTGCTTTTCATCTTTAACAATGTATTTTACCATCACATGTTTTTATGCATAGTATTATTTTGAAAAGTAACCAAAGTATAAATGAGTATGTAAAATTATTAAGTAGCATAAATAAAAATTATGGAAATCTGTTAATTATTGTAGTTGCTTTCCACCACTAGACAGGCTGTTACATACTACTCCTGCCACCTCATGGGAGAATTATGTTCTCCTGACGCTAAAACATTTGGGTTTCGCTTCTGGAAGCATTAATCCAAACATTCAACACTTGTTTTTTTGCCAGTTATTGGATCATATACCTCATTGGCTGCCTTTCATGTCTTTCATGCATTTTAAGGTGCCGTTTTTAAATGTGATCTTTTTTTATGATAAATCAATGAAATATCTTGTAGTAAGGCATACGTGCATCCACAGATGTTTGTCAGGAGGACATGTTTTTACAGTTCATCAGGAGTGGTCTTTTGTGCTCTCTCTCTCTCTCTCTCTCTCTCTCTCTCTCTCTCTCTCTCTCTCTCTCCTCTCTCTCTCTCTCTCTCTCTCTCTCTGAAGGGAAACACAAGTACGCAGAGAGATGTGGAGCTCTTTTGTGGGTGGGTTTTTCAAGGTCTGTTTGGTCATATACGCATTTTCACACACAAACGTACCCCCTTATGAGCCCTTGAAAACTTCATCACCAATCTTTTACTGGGCCAGTATCTCATCCCAGTTGGTCCAACAAGTTCAGCACACATACAATTATTTGCATTCATAAATCTCTCTCTCTCTCTCTCTCTGCAGTTTGCTTACCTCTCTCAGCCCTTTACTCCAACAGCATGTATTTGTGAGCAAAGAAACTGAATCATCTGTGTGTGTGTGTGTGTGCGCGCACGCTCTTGTGGGCATGCATATAACCCCCCAAAACACACACACACATACACACACTAGCCTTTCCCTCCAGCCCAGGGGTCTCCAGTCTGCATAATAAATGAGGCCTGCTGATAGGTGGATGAACAGGGGAGGGGGAGGGCTCCCCCCTCTCTCTCTCACACACACAACACACACACACACACACACACACACACACACACACACACACACACACACACACACACACACACACACACACACACACACAGCCTGTACCATTATGCAGCCTGGGTCTATACCATTTAACAGCTGTTGCCGTTGGAGAAATCCCAGGTCTGTTGGCTCATTTATCGTGATTGCGGCAGCAGTTGAACTCCTCCTCAGTCTCCGATGTTCTGATTTCAATACTGGAAATTAGCTTCAAGCCTCCACAGGGACACTTTCCTTACAGTCTGCTGCAGTGTCCTTGAGCAAGGCACTTACCTCTCAACTGCTAAGGGCAGCCCCCAGGTGTCTGTTTGTGTGTGTGTGTGTGTGTTTGTGTGTGTGTGTGTGTGTGTGTGTGTGTGTGTGTGTGTGTGTGTGTGTGTATGTGTGTGTGCGAAACCTTCCCTCCTCACACAGATTTTAAATGATGTTTATTAGCTAATCTTAAAAATACACACATACAGGCATGAATATCAGTGGATTTGAGGTTGATAATTGGTTATGCACCAAGCTTTTTGAGCTGAAAGGCTAAAAGTGCTTGATGAATACTAAAATCTAATTTGTCACCTGATAACATGTACAAAAAAATGGAATAATTCATTATTCACCTCTCTTCGAACCTATCACTTTTACTGTAATTATTATGGGACACACTCACACACACACACACACACACTTGCCATCTCTAACCAGGGGTGGAATTATTTAATGATACAGACTCTCACATAGCCAACCGTTTGGAAGTAATTATCAGTAATGATCTGCTGGTGACTGATCTATTTTTACCTGATGATCAAACCAGATCTCATCTCAGATCTATATCCCGTCACATTCATTATAACCCCACAAGATTACATTTATCTCTGCCAGCACCACCTGTCCTTGTAATGGCGTTTCATTCTTCACCCGGTACCCATTCACAGTGACGGTAAATACAGGAAATGCAGAGGGGAATATAGGGCTTTATCTATTTTGTATTTTAGATTTTGGTCCAGGCTGAATGTAAACATTTTAATGGAGAATAGCCTACATTGTGTTACTGTATTAATTTGTGTGACCTCAGATTAGACCCCTGGTGTTATTCTATTTTGAATTTAGGTCTCATTGTGGATAGTTAAACCCCCCGCATTGGTCCCTTGCAAATACATAATTTAGTCAAATTTGTACCACACTGCCACAGATTTAATAGACTTAGCAAGCTTTTAAAACAACATGAAAATGCCAATTGCAAAGAAAAAGGGATTGCCTAATGAGTTTAATTGAATTTATACATAATTTAGTGCATTTCTGTCTTGACCATTGGCTTCCCTTCAGTTGGCTGCTGTGGTCAATGGTCTTCAAAACAACACACACACTATATACTGTATACATATATGTATGTGTGTATACATATATACATACACATATATGTATGTGTATATATATATATATATATTTATATATGTGTGTGTATATATATATAAATATATATGCATATATATATGTGTGTGTGTGTATATATATAAATATATATGCATATATATGTGTGTGTGTATATGTATACATATATATATATATGTATACATATATATATATGTGTGTGTGTGTGTGTGTGTGTGTGTGTGTGTGTGTGCGTGTGTGTGTGTGTGGTGGATCAAGTGAATGTATGCATATTATAAAATATAGAGGATATCAGGGGATGTCACAAAAAATAAAATCATTAACTTATGTGTCTAGAAGAAGAATGCCTATCATAACAACTCTCGACCCTCGCTGTGACCCAGCATGCATGCTGCAGTATGAAGGAATAGGCTAATGCGCTGCAGCCTGTAGGCCACATTACATGTTCGCTATCATAGATAAGAAATGCCGTAATACGCGTTATAGCCAGCGGAGACTGATACTTCCTGTTTCAGGGAGCACAACACTAGTTTTTGATTACAGCATTTGGGGAGAGTATGTTATGAGAACATTACCTGAACACACTGTATCGTGTTCCAACATTTGTCAAGATTTCGATCGTTATGAAACTCTTACATGAGCCAACAAAGCGGGAGCCTCGGGTCAGATAACCACAGTGAAGTAATGCGCGGTGGTGCTGCAGTGAAGCTGCCCGCTGAAGTGGAGCCGGGCTCTGCTGCTCTCTGAGCTGCATTTCCCCTTCCGAAGGGGAATAGCAGACAACACAAAATCACTTATTATTATTCAAGCCCCCTCCTTTCACCGCTCAATGTAAACGCTCCGGGCGCACAGTGTCGTCTGCGGGGTTTTCGGAGCTCCTTTCTCCTCGCCGGTAGTGCGAGCCGCAGGCAGCGGGGGAGGAACGGCTCGCTGGCCGAGCAGAGCATCACTGCGCCCGGCAGAGGAGCGGACCAGGCGCCGCTGAGTCCCGGGAAAACGCTGCTACACGCCGGGGCAATGAGCTGCTTATAGAGGGCGACTGAAACGGCAGCAGCTCAACATTTCACACGAATACATTTAATTATATTAAAAAATAAAGTTATTTACACAGCCTTTTATATCCCAAATCAACCCTAGGCTAAGTTATTATATGCTATTCAAATGATTTGCCCACTTTGTATGACTTCTTTGTGTGCACACGTCTTTCACACCTTTAAAAGAACCGTTTTAATTGATCTCAAATATAAATAATATAATCGAAATACATACATAGTATAGTTTTTTTGTACTGGTGTGTATTTTGATATATATGTATATTTTTAAAAATCTTTATTTATGTATTTGCAGTTTTGCCATTTTTTCCTCTAATGATAATAATGACACAAGAACAACTACAAATGTAATATAGATACATAGATAGATAGATACATAGATAGATATTTTTATACATCATTTTTTTATTTTACAGTTTTGTGTTTTCTGCAAATTCAGTTTAATTGTACAAAAACTTTGAATTCACTGATCTAAAATTTCTTCTGTTTTCCATAATTGTTTGCAGTTTTATACTTGAAGCAATTATTCTCTTTTGTCAGTATGCAATTATTCATCAGTGCTGTGTTCAACCTCAGCTTTGTACTGCAGCTTCTTGTAAACTGTATTCTGGGGTGTCATTAGTGTAATTGATGAATGTAAAACGGTTTCATTTATTGAACTCCAAGTGGGCCTGCTCATGTGGTAGTGCACAGCAGTGACTGTTGACATGTCCTCATGGGGAGCTTTTCCTTGTCCGTATTAAGGGTCTAAAGGACAGAAGGTGTTGTGTTGTGTTGTACAGAGGCCGTCGGCGACACATTTCTAAATGCTCCATGTACAGAACTGGCAATAGACTTTCAAAGTAAAAAGACTAAATGGCGCAGTATTCATATTGCATTCACTGTAATTTGTCAAATGTTGTGTTTACACTTCAGTCACTGCACGTGCATCAAGAAGCTCCAAGGTGTCATTAAAGTGGAAGAGAGAGAGAGAGAGAGAGAGAAGGTACTGGGGAAGGAAATGCATTATGTGTGTGCGTGTGTGTGTGTGTGTGTGTGTGTGTGTGTGTGTGTGTGTGTGTGTGTGTGTGTGTGTGTGTGTGTGTAAGGGGTGACGGAGGAGTGTCACTTAGCAGAAGAATACGACCTATCTGAGGATGAAGAGGGATGAGGCTGAATCCTGCTGTTTCTCCTCGCCACTATTATCCTACAGGAGAGAGACCTGTGGGGGGCACACAGACACACACACACACACACACACACACACACACACACACACACACACACACACACACACACACACACACACACACACACACACACACACACACACACACCCTGGGAATCTCCTCAGCTGTTCCCCCTCCTTGTACCCTTCTCCTCCTCCTCCTCTTCCTCCTGCCCCGGCCCTAAACACCTCTGTTCGGCGGATCTGGTTCCACTCGGCACCGGATCAGGGCCCCTGGCAGCTGACTGCAGGTTTCTGGCCAGGATTAAGGCTTCTAATGGCAGCCACTCTGTGATGATTTACACTGCATTACTGTACACACCAGCGGTTGCCTCCTCCTGCTAATGGTTTATTACACCGGAGCCTCTCTCTGCTTTATTGCTCTTTTCTCTCTCTCTCTCTTTGAGGCGGCGGTCTAATTAAATAATTTAACTGAATTACCAATATGCCAAAAACCTGTGTAGGAATTACCCATGGCACTCGGTTAACTTGTTTTATGGTTTTGCTTTCATTTCTTGAGGGTCACATCAGATCTGCTGAGTTTATCCAGGGTGGGAAAGACGTCTGAGCTTTTAATTGGTTTATTTAATTTAAGAAGTAGGAGAATTGTTTCACTCTGTATAGGAGCACTGGATACTCAGAAATACTTTAATAATCCCTGGGGGAAATGGTTTAATCCTTCACTACATCACTAAATCATGGTTTTCATTTGATACAGTGCCAGATTGAAGGCATCCTGGCCCTGCAGTTACATGAACTGGTTAGAAACACTTAATGGTGTGACTTTAATTATGGAAGTAGTGTTTGATACATTTAATTCAAATAAACTGAATAGAAAACTTTTAGATTTTGTTGCTCTCTTTGATTATAGTAACTCGTTTTCCAACATTTTATTTGTGTTTTGTTGGATCTCTGTGTCTTTTTATTTATGTAGTCTACTGTTTTAGATCTATGTATTTTATTTAGACCAAAAAAGTTGTAATAAATAATAATAATATAATTTCAAGCTTTATTTTTTATGGATGTGATCAGGATTATTAAAATATAATCCGGAATCAAATCCAGGTTTATTCTCCCTGGTTTCTCCCTGCTTCAAGCTTTCTCACTTGCATTTTTGTTCTCCAGCTTTTGAGCCTCTGACAAATGCAAAGCAATTAAAATGCTTCATTCAAAAACAGCAGAATAAACACAAGAAATTAGGAAATGAAAGTATGGACCCTGCTCAGTCAGAGGCAGATACTCATTAGTGACACCAGCTCAGCTCGCCTCTGGAGCTACGAATATCTGCCCAACATTTGTCTAATCATCTAGGGCTTAACCCTCCTGCTGGCCTACTATCTCCTCCGTGTGTGCGTGTGCGTGTGCGTGTGCATGTGAGAGAGAGAGAGAGAGAGAGAGAGAGAGAGAGAGAGAGAGAGAGGGAGAGAGAGAGAGAGAGAGAAAGAGAAAGAGAAAGAGAAAGAGAAAGAAAGAGAGAGAGAGAGAGATAGAGAGAGAGAGAGAGAGAGAGAGAGAGAAATCTCCTGCCTCCTAACACCAGGGCTTAGTAGTGTTCTGACTTTGTGATCAGGCACCTGGTTGGGCAGCACACAGGGGTCCTCCATCAGCTGGTAAGTCCTCCCACCCTTGGGGAAGGTTCCTGGGGGAGTGTGATCGATGATGGACACAGCAGCTCTGCCCTATGTGTGTGTGAGTGTGTGTGTGTGGTAGGGTGGTGCTGCTATTACTGAGAGTAGAGGGGAGGCAGCTCTGATGGCGGAGGCTATAGAGAAGGTCCTGGGTGGTGGTGGTTATGGTGGTGGAGGAGGAGGAGGTGGTGGTGGGGTGTATGCTGTTTAAACAGCCTGGCTTTGATTGACAGGGCCGATAGTGAGCGGGGGGGGGGGGGGGGGTGTTAGGTAGTGGGAGGGGTGAGCGAGCAAGTGCTTGAGAAAAGAGAAAAGGGGGGTTGTGTTGTTGAATGCAGGTTAGATTGTGTGTGAGTAGTGTGTGTGTGTGTGTGTGTGGGGGGGGGGGGGGGGGCGGGGCTCCTGAAGGGGGGTGTATGGGGGGTGCAGGAGGAAAGTGAGCTTTTAATTACCAGGGCAGAAGCAGATGTAGCAGAATGGTGCCCCCACCTCTAAACACACACACTGGTTGTTTCTTGGCAGCTGGAAGTCATCAGTGTGTGTGTGTGTGTGTGTGTGTATTTGTTAGGACAGGAGCCTTGGAGCACATTGTTTAAATTTAAAGATGTTCAGCTTCTATTGGCACTTCTTAGCTTGATGATTATTCATGCCCCCCCCCCCCCCCTTTACTGCTGCTGCCATCCCTTACCAATCAACCTAATTAATGCCTTATAATATAAACCACGATCACTATACCATCTAAATTCAGTCAATTAATTTGAAATGAAACAAACTCATTTTCATATCTTCCAGTCACTATCTGCATTCATGATTTAGAGAGAAAAAACATGTAGAATGTCATTTTCTTGGTATAGATTACTACCATGTATTATGAAGGGGGTTATTTATTGGTGGATCAGTGCTGTTTTTGTGTGTGTGTATATTCCCTGTCCCTATTAAATAAACAAATACTAATACAAGTAATAAATGTACAGTGCATCTATGCAGGTCAGTACTAAAGATTATTATACTGTAGGCATTGTTGCTAACCTCCAGATTTTCTGTCTGCAATAAAAACATGCATTTTGAAATTTGCATTATATTGTTCTTAAAATGTGAAATGTTTATCAATTATTATTCATTCAGGTGCAAATGGAAATAAACCTTGAAACAGCAAAAATAACTTAGAATTATTGCACTGTCTAATGTCACTTTTGAACAAACTCTTCCATACAAAGACCAAACACTCCTGTTACTTTATCCAGAGTGTTTCTTTATTTTGGTGTTTTGAAATACAACGTCAGATCCCCCCCCCTCCCCATTATTTTTCACTTGTACAAAATTGATCCAAATAAATGTGCACAGATGAAAACACGGTGCCAAGTATAAAATGACTTCTCATCAAGAAAATGGTGCAAAACTTAAAAAAAGAAACAATGTCCCTGCACATATAAAAATAAATTAATACTTTGTGTGTCCAGTCACTGTCAAACTTTTTGTCTGGTCCTAAAGATTCACGCACACACACAAAATGAGGCTTCATTGGCTTTCCTTCACACAGGCACGGCCAATCACAATCACTTATGTACACCAACGGCCAATGAGAAAGGTTTATGTACACTTTAACGAGGTAAAAGCTGTGCCACTGAACGCCCCGTGACACAATTCCTCCCCCCTACAAACAGCTATATACAGCCGCACCCCTGCCCCAATCAGCCAACTATCAAGTAGCTTCAAACACAACACAGAGAAGAAGTCATTAAAAGGGTTTACAGCAAGATTCGACTGCATGAGGAGGGAAAAAAACAAAACCAAAATACAAACAAAACTTTACACAGTAGTACAAAATGATGTTAAGTTGCAACACCAGCGGGCTTTTAAAAGATATCATCTTATTAGACCCGTTACACAAACAAACTCCCAATAAATAAAAAGCACAATACAATGTTGGCTTTGATATTAGAGAATGCAGCAGAATAATATTTCCTGGTTCTATTAAAGAGAGGGCACATCCAGCCTCAAGTCTTTTTGTAATTTGTTGCCTAGGCAACGCAGCCTCATTACCAGTAGCATTGTGAAGAATTGGGCTGAGTGACAGGGACACAGGTAAAAAGGAAAACAAATCCCGCCTTCTGCCCCTTGGCCTCAGGCACTTGGGTTTGGACCCTGTTTGGCCGGTCCTCACTGTTGTGGGTTTTTTCTAGCGGCCGCTTCTTTCAACCTGTTAGGTCCTGATAGGCGTGTCCTGCTGGAGAGGTAGGTGCAGCAGGGGGCTCAACCAGGAAGATGAAATGTAATGACTTCCTAGCGCTGAAAACCAACTGCATAATTTCTCTTTGTGAGTCTGTGCCGTGTGGATGAATGCATCCCTCTGAACATTCAACTTTTCACATTTCACTTCCCCTAGCGAGCCCCCTGTATCTGGCCCAGAGAAGAGACAGTCAAAAGCAAGGCTTCTGCGGTGACCGTACGAGGCTTGGCTCACTGACATTAATAGATTTACACAAACGAGTGAAAGAGACACGGAGAGAGAGAGAGAGAGAGGAGGCAACAGCGAGAACATGTGGGATATTTTCACAAGCCTCTCGCCCCAATATTCCCCTCGGGATCGCTGCGACACAGATGTCAAACATACATCTGCTACTGTTAAGTCCTGTGATGGGGAATTGTAGTTTCTTTTTTTATATATATATTCATGTATTTTACATTTGTAGTTCTGTGTGTGCTAGCTTTGTTAGCTGAGGCCCCTGAGAGAGTGAGACAGCAGAGAGACCAGGCCGAGAGGGGTGTTAGTGTGGAGGATGGAGAAGCAGTGAGAGAAATGCGGAAACAAAGGAAGAGAGAAAAATGATGCAAAAAAGGTGACACAGCAACAAGAAAGGAAAGAAGCAGGACGATGAGATTAGATAAGGAAATATTGATAAACCCATTAAAAGGAAAGCATACGTTTCTGAAACTGACTTGAAAGAAGGGATCAAACAGCATGTGCTTATTTACCGACTAACACACTAAGTTTCTACCAGTGATACCTCAACAGTGACAAAATAACCTGAAAGTAGCACTAAGCTAAAGAGTAAAACAACTAAAATTGGATGGACATAAATAGTACAAAAAAAACAAAATGTTGGGTTAAGCCTGTAACCTGAAAAAGTTGCAAAAAATAAACCTGACAAGGTCAACTACAGTGTGCTGGTGACTGCAACTGAATGCTATCACTCGCCATAGTGTGTGCTAATGTATTAGCCCAGAGCGCTGGAAAGAATAATCTACCAGGAACAGGATTCCTCTGCTGCATGTTCTCATCACTGAACCACAAAGTTGACCAACATGCTGATCTCCTGAAGACTCTGCATATTTATTTTAAAACATAACAAAACAACAACCCAAAAATAAAGAGCATCTGCCGTCATGTCTTCTCTTGCCCTGCGACGCCCACTGCCTTCTCAGCTAACCGTGGCTTCTGTGCCCCCGAGGCGTGTGTGTCAGCATGTGCGTGCTGCAGCGCCAGGAAGGGGTTGGCGGTGATGGCGCCTTGGCTCTGGGCGCCGGGCAGCAGGTTGTTGATGGGCAGCTGAGCGGAGGAGAGCGGGATGGAGGGAATCTGGCCAGAGGAGAGGGATTGCAGCTGCTGGAGGTCCTGCTGCTGCTGCATCAGTTGGTAGAGCAACACCTGCTGCTGCTCCTGAGAGAGAGAGGGAGAGAGAGGAGGAAGAAAAGAGGGAGGAGGAAATTAGGAGGAAAAGGAGAGAGCAAGAGGAAAATATAGGAGAAAACAACAAGGATAAAGTGAAAGTTTTACGACAGGAAAGGAAATAAGAGTTGGATAAGGAGGAGGACATCAATGAGGGATGGTGAAGAAAAGAGCAAAGGAAAGACAGGTGAGCAGTGGAGGGAGTAGGAAAAAAAAGAAGAGTTAATAAGCTTGGTGATTTAGGCCATTGTCAAAAGGAAAATGTAGCTTGGTGTCTTTGTAAGTGTTTAACTGTGTGTGATAGCGGTGATGGTAGTGAGTGGTTGCCTGGTTGCCAGCATGCCAGTGTGTGTGTGTGTGTGCGTGTGTGTGTGTCTCGTACTGCTGAGGGCTGTGAGGACAGCAACTGTTGGAGCTGATGCTGCTGCAGGAGGAGTCTGTGCTGCTCAGACAGCAGGCCGAGCCGCGCAGCGCTGATGAGACAAAAACAACTCACAGTCAGACAAACCCAATAAAACCAATAAACACAAACACAATAGACACAGTCCTCACGCTATCAGCTCTGAGCACAAAACATTTTAACACACAGTATTAAAACATGAGACATTTACACCGGGAGACAACCAGAGCTGCTGACTGCAGCAAAGGGTTAGGGCAGAGGACAAAAATGACGGCTCATGAATTGGCTCTGAAGAACAAGCATTTAACAAGTATTATGATTTAAATATTATTAAGAAAATGTCAATTTTACTTGCCAAAAAGGACCAAAATGTCACATGTATATGAGTTCACATAACACACATGAAATATGCTACAACATCTTTACGAAATCTCTTGTGACAGACTTCAGGGACGTGAAGAAACAGAGCTACAGGTTGTGGGGAAGTCTCACCTGTTCTTAGTTGTTGTTGAGCTGCTAGAATCCACGCAAGCGAAAGGAAACAAGGAGAGGACGCAATAAAGTTCACATTCATTCAACGTATTGGGAACCCGAGAGACTAGGTTGCCAGACGTGCATGTTCCCTGACGTTAGGAACGACTGTGGTGTTTTCAGTACTTTAAGATGACGGGACACATTTGGAGGCCTTTAATCCACTGTCTGTTAATGGATTTGTTGTGTTGAGTGAAATGAACTTGAAACACTATTTAGCATTATTGAGAATAACTTAGTACTTGCTCCTGTCATTCAGATTGGTTAACTCCTAGTCTTTTTTTTTTTAATTATTAATTAATGTTTTCTCAGAAAAAGCTTTCAGGATGATAAAAGTAGCCATTAGACGTACCTATTATTTACTGGCAATGTGACGCCCGTAACTGCTCCTGTAGAGTGAGGGCTGGCGGTGCCTGTCGGCGTCTGGATCACCCCGTTCAGCGCCCCGACAATTCCCCCCATGCCCATTGCACTGCCTGCGCCCAGAGCGCCCATGAACCCCGCCACCCCGCCCAGCCCGGCTGGTGCCGCTCCCATGGCGGCGACCCCGTTCAGCTGCGGCTGGGGCGGGCTCTGGGAGACAGAGGGAGGGGTGGAGAGAGATGAGGTGGAGCCGCTGCTGCTGTGGCCGCCGCATGACGCACCGTCCTGAGAGAGAAACACCATTAATGACAACAACCTTTTGATGATGTACTGAATCACAAAGGTCAACGGATCACTGTAATTAATCTAATTTAGCACGTGATGAGGTGTAAAATTATGACATTACCTCACATAACTTAACCATTTGATGCTCGTTTAACCAAATCTTACTTGATTCAGTTACATTAATGATATGTTACTGCTCTGTCTTTGTGGATTCAAACTGTGCTCTTACCTGAGCTGCTACAGGTAAAGATGAGTCAGTGGCTCCCAGATGGCCTCCTTTTACATCTGTAACACAAATCAATGCCGGTCTAGATCCTCTTGGACTTCATTTAATCAATAATTCTGTTAAAATGTGAAAATAATGGTGAAAAATGTCCATCCTAAGTTCTAGAAGCCCCAGGTGACATTACGAAACATCTTGTTTTTGTAGGTTATCCAAATATCAGTCAGAAATATCGACATTTGAGAAGATGAAGCCACAAAATATTTTCTATTTTGCTTGATTAAACAACTGCAACGATTAATCAGTTATCAAAGTTAAAGAACTGTATTCCCCGATCGACTAATTGATTTATAAATGAACTGTTTCAGCTCTTGTATCTGTGAGTGTGTGTGTACCGGAGGAAGCCGAGGTGGGGGTGAAAGGCACTGATAGCTGAGCGCTGAGAAGCTGCAATCTCTCTTTCTTCATGGTCAGGGTTTTAATCTGCTCCTCCAGCCTCCTGTTCTCTTCCTGCAGCTGGTGGAGGGACTTCAGCATGCCCAGCACTGAAAGAGAGATGAAGGGGGACAAAACGGATTGATTTGACTGATTGATCAGGGTATATGAGTGGAGTGGCAGCCCTTTCTGCTTCCTGCTAATTTAGTAAATCTCTTCGCTCTGAGTTTTCAATTTACTGCTGTCTGGTTTTGTGCGAGAGAAAATTTACATTCAAATTTGTAGTAATAAAAATCATCCTGTCGCAGTGTGAGGTCAATGCCAGCCTTTCAGACTTAAAATGGTTGTTACCTTCCTTTTAGATGTAATATTTTGTATTTGTGGGATGAAGCAGTATTGGAGTGATCTGTTCACAAGCAAGAGCACAGACGCTCTGAAAGGCCACTTCTTCCTTAAGGCAAAACCATGCAACTCTGCTAAGCCTTCGCATCACTTCATTCATATACCCAGTCGCTGACTAGACAGATGCACTCCATGGGGAGGTCAGAGGTCAAGATCGGCTACAGAACAGTGACCCTGGTACCTGTGACTACCCTGGGACAAGGAAAACTTGGAAGAGGAGGACGATTTGCACACACAGGAACTTAAACCTGAATCCAGATGAAGGATGACGTCTCTAACAAGTAGTTAGAGACGTCATCCTTACCCTTTGATTTTCACTTTATAGATCGCTGAAGGGACATTCAAATATGCAGATAACTGACAGTAATCGACAATAACAGATAAAGTGAGGAAGTGACTGAAAAGAGGGAGCAACAGACCGCACAAATGACATCAACTGAAAGGCAAAAGGGTGACGGATCAATTGATAGGAAGAGAGAAATGAGGCAAAGAGGGAGATCAGCAGGGTCTTGAATCTCGATTCTTTTCTGGTACTGACAGAAATGTGGGAGCACTAAATGTCTTGTCACATTTGAAAATTTTTTAGATTGTTTTGTCTTCTGTTATTAAGTTAAAGACATATTTTAAAACTTTTCAGAGTAATATAGCAAACTACTAAATTATTTTGGTATCTGAGCAGAGTCATTGTATCAACACTACAATTGAAATACCTCAAATTTCCTGTGTGTGTGTGCGTGTGTGTGTGTGTGTGTGTGTGTGTGTGTGTGTATTCTTATGCACCTGATGTGTGTTAGTTAGTATGTTAGTAGTTAGTGTGCGTGTGTGTGTGTGTGTGTGTGTTTGTGTGTGTATTCTTATGCACCTGATGTGTGTTAGTTAGTATGTTAGTAGTTAGTGTGTGTGTGTGTGTGTGTGTGTGTGTGTCCCCTCACCGTCTCCCTGAGCTCCCTGCTGCAGCAGGAAGCTCTGTCCTTCATTCCACTGTCTTTCCAGGAGCTGCTCTATGCTGGTGGCCACCGGGGGCATGGTCTCGCCGCCGCCACCTCCCCCTGCCCCTAGCAACCCCGGCCCCGGCCCAGGCAACGACCCCGAGGAGTCATAGCGGATCTGCAGGCCACCAATGGGGGAGCTGAATGAAGGGAGAGAGAGGGCGAGAGAGAGAGAGACAGAGAGAGACAGAGAGCATGGATAGAAAGGGAGAGATAGAGAGGTCAATGGGGAGATTAACGAGCCAACATAAACGTCAGACAAACATAGACACTGCTGGCTATAAAACTACATCAATTTGTTGTTACAGTGGCCTCTAATGAAAAGAGGCCAGGCTTTCTGTCTGTGTGTGTGAGGCAGAGAGAGAGAAGAAGGAGAGAGAGGACATGCAAGAGAGAAGGAGACAGACAGAGGGAAGTGGACTGTCTTGATGCGATAAATCTTAGTGTGTGTGTGTGTGTGTGTGTGTGTGTTGAGACAATCTGTTGAGTGTGAAGGAAGGGAAATGAGGGACAGCAGGAGAGAGTATAAAGGCCAGAAAGAGAGGTGCATACTGTGGGGGAAATGAAATAAATAATGGAAGTAATGGCGAGATTATTGAACTTTTGAATCACATTGCAAATTTAAATAGACTCCTATTTTTTGAGTGTCAGTGTCACAGTTATTATCCATGTTGGACTCAAACGAATGTGTCATCTTATTAATTAAGGAAGACATTAAATCATTTAATTACAAATCTCAAGGTATTCAAAATATCATTTAATGTGCTACTGTCAACATATTCTTTTATTATATTTTCTTTTTTAATTAAATTCAGACCTTTCCCACACACTGATAAAATGTGAAATAATATAGGTGCAGCGTAAATGAATATATATCCCAACCAAAACAATGAAAATTGGAACCAACCTCATCAAGTGAAATTATCCATCCCACAAAGAAGTAAAAAAAAACAAAAATTGATTTGTATCATCACTATTTCCATCCTCAGAGCTCAATGCAAATACTCCCAAATGAAGGAGATGCAGAAAATCATCAGACCGTCCTTCCATGTGTTACTAAAAAAAAAAAAAAATCTAGCAGGAGATGAAGGATGGTTACCACCTTCAAAAACACAAGTTATCGTTGGCTGAGAGAGCGAGAATTGCCTGTAGGGGTAAGAGCGAAAGGGAGAGTGTGCATGTGTGTGTGTGACGAGTGAGAGGAAGAGAGAGGAGACGAGGGGCCAGCGGAGGGAAAAGCACAGAGGGGGATGGGTGAGGGGGGGGCAGTGAGGAATGTAAATGGGGAGGGGGAAGCATCTGTGTGTGTGTGTGTGTGTGTGTGTCAGTGTGTGTGTGTGTGTGTGTGTATACTCACCGCGGGGTGGTCTTTGGAGAAGCTCTTATGGAGAAGCCCTGAGCTCCGATGCCGCTGCTGCCGTCTCCCGTCTCCTGATCTACACACACACACACACACACATAAAATCAATTGTGCATCTAAGACCAGGCCTGCACGAAGCCAGCTAAAGTTGAAAACAACCACACCAACATTTCCAGTTCATTTTTGCGAAGTTTTCTTTCCACACTATACACCTGATCACAATAAAATGGCTAAATCTTGTCCTTTTTGTTTTTTATTTTGGTGGGTAAACAACAAAACTGCATCACAGCAAACATCTGATAAGAAATGAGACAACAGCCCTGTTATTTTGCTGAGTCTGTACTGCCCTCCTGCTCTCTGGGATCACCTTCACTGCGCTTTAAACCAAACGCGCATTTTCTTTATTTTATTTGCACCAAAATAACAAAACAAGCTGAATCTACATTCGATTGTGGCTTATTAATATTACGTGTTACTACAACTGGAAAACAGTATTTACTGCACAACTGCACTGAGACAAAATAAATATAAGTACTTCCTAATGACTGTATTGTATTGGCTATATTGACATATAAAATGATAATCACAGAGAGGCTTTCATAAAAATGAGCCCTTATGTTCTTTTTAGGGTCCATCTATAATATACAGGGGTGTCAAACTGATCCGGTGAAGGGCGGCAAGAATGCACCTGATCCAACAAATCAACTGTGTGAAGGCAATTCAGGCGATTGAGTAAGTCGAGTCAGGTGTGTTCTTGCTTGGTTGGAATGAAAACCTGCAGCCACAGAGGCCCTTTACTGGATCAGTTTGACACCCCTGATCTATAACATCATATTAACGTTTGTTTTATAAGCTTCATACTGGATGAATTTGACTTATTTTATAAGAATTTCTTACATTATAATTATAAATACAATTTGAACTGATGACTCCCGCTGCAACATGTGGTTAAATACAATAGATGTTCATATGCTCTATATGTGTGAGTACATTTACCAAGCACCACCACTCCCAAATCCCAAATATGTCTATTTAGATGTCTTTTATTAGAGTTTGATAAAGCTTTGATAAGAGGTCAAACAGTCTGCCCCTGACCAGGCTTATAGTACATCATTTTCCAAAAGCTCAGTTCTCCTCATCCACACTTAAACGCAGTGAGGTAGATTTATCTGCTCTGGAGACTGTCAGACTGTTTGGGCTGAGAAAAGCGCTGGCTGAGTGCCAACACAAAGAGAAAAACTAGCATTTTCAGATTTAGCCAGCGTAGTGTGGACGCGTTTTAATACTCATGGCTCTGTAACCTTCAAAACTTTGTCTTTCTTCCTTTGTATCTCTTTCACACACGGCCCTTCATTCAAACTGCATGTGCATTTCTCCCTCTCCCTTCTGTGAGAGTCTCCACCTCCTCCCTCTGGGCCCCTGGCCAGACGCTTCTTTTCATTTTCCTCAGTGAGAGTAATGAATCACACATGCACACACACGCAAACGCACACTTTTGCATTTACACACTCACACAAACTCCCCTCTACTTAAGACAGTCAATCCCAGCTTTTACCCCCACCAGGTCACCACTCTAGTCCTTTCGCTTGCCTTCGTTTTCAAGTCCTTTTTCTCTCATAACCCTTTCCGTCCCGGCAACTCCCTCCACACATTTAAAAGCAAAGAGAAACGGCTGCCAAAGTAAACACGCTGCATACATACAAACACACGCACACCTTGCACGTTTGTGCTCACATGACCCTTACTAGTTCACAAACACAACTTAACACTTGTGTAGCTGTACACACGTGCTGTACACGACTGTGTACAGAAGTTAAGGTGAAGAAGGGCTGCATGACAATGATTTTCATTATTGACGAGAGATTAGATGATAAAATAACATCATCAATCATTTTGATAGTCAATCAATCAATCAATCATTTCAGTGACTTAGAAGCAAACATGCAAAATAAGTCTCTGGTTTCAGGGTTTTAGAATCACTGTATATTGAACATCTCCCAGTCACCTTTGGATCTGAGAAATCACATTCCACATATTTTTGTTAACTTCATGATTCAATTGATCAGGAATGTAATTGACCGATAATGATATTAAATTGGTATTGATATTTATCCTCACATCTGGACACACACACACACACACATACACATACACACGCAGCACGCACACACACACCTTTGCCCCCCTGTCATTCAGCCTGATTAGTGAGTTGACCTGCAGGTCAGGGTGGATCTGGGTCTGATGACCGGCAGCAGGAACTACCTACCTTCCTCCTCCTCCTCCTCCTCTCCCTTAACTCTCTCCTCTTCTCCCTTTTTTTCTCTTTCTTCTCTCCTCTCTGTTCAACCAGATGTCTTGTATCAGGAAGTGGCTACTCTGATTACTAAAGCCATGTCTTACTCCTCCTTCATCGGCTCTTCTGCACTGGACAAACAAAACTCCTGTAGGCAGCTACTGGTGTTCTCTGCTCCTCCGTCACACCGCTACCTCAACACGACCCTCCCTCCTTCCCTTTCACTGGCCACAGCTTAGCAGTTATATGTTTTACATGTCGATTACATATGCTGTATTTGTTTGTGCTCATTGGGAGAGAGGAGGAACAATCACGGCGTGTAACTGGTGCTGAGTGGGAGGAGCTTGGAAATATCACGAGTGCTGACCCTTGAGGGCGTGACCTATACATTATCTCCCTCTCTTTCTCCCTCTCACACACACACCGCCACATCAGGTATGTTGCCGTACCTGCTGGTGAGGCCTCGGACTGGGCGATGAGTGCTGCCATGGCCGAGTTGGGATTCAGCCTGTTACCAAACATGTGGGAGGGAGCGAGGTTGAAGACCGACCCTGGCAGACCGCTCAACTGTGGACAGAGGCACAGAAACAGACGCAAATTAGCCACAAGAAGCCTTTTTTTAAATGTATTTTTTTACTGTAATTGAAATTATTGTAGGCGTGTTTTTAGAGATGTGTTTTGGTGGCACTTTCGACTTTAATGGATAGCTGATAGTTTAGACACAAACAGGAAACAAGGGGGGAGTGAGGAGTAGGAAATGCAACAGTGTTAAACTGCTTCTATGAAATAGTGGAAATGTACGGATGAAATTCAAATACTTTTTCATTTCAGTTAAACCTAATTTTAACACTACAATTAACAATTATTTTGATGCATTCTTATTTTAGTGATTTATAATCATTCTGGATTTATTTATCTGACAATTATTTTCTTGATTTATCAATTACAGTTTAGTGTATAAAATATCACAGAACAGTGAAAAATGCCTATAACAAATTAGATATAATTACAAAAACGTCCAATGCCTTAACAGTGCAAAACACACATGAACTGAATTCACAATGAAACAAACAGCAAAATGTAAATGAAAGAAAATTCTCACAGGCTGAAACCAGCAGATCTTTGGTGATTTCTCTCTGATAAATTACCCAAATGATTAATATATAATCAAAAGTGTTGTCAATTCATTTTACGTCCATTGGTTTAGCACTTTATTCAAAAAATAACCAATGTCATTCTTGAACAGTAGCAACGCAATGTCATCTATGTATGAGTGGGGATTTTTTGTTCATGAACTGATACTTAAATCTTATGTCAGCCCAGGTGTTTCTTGGTGTTTATTATAAAGGGCCTCAGCAGCATCAGCGGCGAGTGTATACTTTATTTTTATAATGTTCCGGGGGAGGTGTGACTGGCATGTTATTACACATTTAATGAGCCTGAATTCAAAGCTAAGAATCAATGTGATAAATCAATGGTTGGAGAATTTAAATTCTCTGGTCTCCCCTATTGATTCTGCTTTGTCATAAATCATCTACACATTATCTTATGCCAATTAAGCATATTTGAGTACATCTTGCAACACGATCATTTCATGTACAAAAAAACATGGATATGTTATTGTGGATTCATGGCTCATTATTCAGTTAGCAACACGCACATGCACATGGGGCTCAGGGTGCCTCGACATCCCGACAGTACGCCGACATGCTGACAAAGTGTTTCTGATGCATAGAGTTTAATCCAATTAAGGCATTTCCCAAATAAGGACCGTGAAGTGAAGGGTGGGGTCGGGTAAGGTGGAAAGGGAGCGAGGGTGGAGCATCAGGAGGGGAATCAAGTCTATCTAAAAGAACAAAATGGCTGACTGCTTTGGTTAAAAGCTACAGCCGAAGTGAGTGACACAAAACTTATTTAAGTCACTGGAAGTTGTTTTTGGTGTTTTATAAATCATTGATGGGGCTGATACATTTAAAATCTTAAATAGTCTGGATTCCTACGCTTTCTGCAGTTTGACTGAAGAGAGTTCTGATGGGCACTAAAACAAAGGAAGAATGTTTTTGTGGATGAGCAGAAAACAGATTAAATAAGGTGACCTGAATCAAAATGTTAAAAAAAAATAATGAGACAAAGCTTCAGCGTGTACATGTAAATCCTGCATTTGTAAAGCTTTTCTGTCCATCTGCTGCCTGAAAAATCACTCTAATATATTTGCTGATGCTGTGCACCCTGGGGAAAAAATACCATAATCATTATTACATATTCATGGTGTGCATGTCTAAAATATTACAACTTTGAAAACGTGTTAAACGTTACATTCAAAGAAAGAACCTGCATCCTCAGTCCATTTTTCCACCCTTATTGGAATGACTTCAGATTTCTTTCTGGCCCCTCTTCCTCCTCCCCTTGGAGCCATAATCCTGCCCCCTTTCCCATCAACATTCATTTTTCATTTTCATTCATTTTTCATTCAGAGTCTCTCTCGCGCTCCCTTTCTCTATCCTGGGCTGATAGCCAATAACAGTAGGCCGAGAGACTGCTAGCGAACTGAAAATAGCAAATGGTCCCCGCCTCTGTTTGTGTGTGTGTGTGTGTGTGTGTGTGTGTGTGTGTGTGTGTGTGTGTGTGTGTGTGTGTGTGTGTGTGTGTGTGTGTGTGTGTGTGTGTGTGTGTGTGTGTGTGTGTGTGTGTGTGTCAGATGTCCAGAGGCGTGCGTCACATTTTACAAACTAAGACACACTTTTTTTTAACAATCTTGAGCGAAAGGAAGGGGAAAAAAATCTATATCAAAGGTCTTCCTCACTTTGGCTGCTCTCTTTCTCTCTCTCTCTTTCTCTCACACACACACACACATACGCACGTACGCACGCACGCACACACACACACAAACAAACAAACACACACAGCTACAGCCCAAACTCATCTATACATGCTGCAAACAGGCGTGATATCCTGTGCTTCCCTGGGCCTCCCGCCCTCTATAATATGTGCGGAAAAGAGAGGAGCGGGGCAAGATGAAGGCCAGGCCAGCCAATTCAAGGCATGAGTGCAACCCCGAAACCCCCCCCCCCCCCAACCATCACCACACACACGCACACACACCCCTCCCTCCATCCCTACTGTGGTGCTTGTCAGATGTCATTACATCACAGGACAACGGAGGAAGAAAAAGAGAAATGGATGGGGACAGAGAGAAGGAAGGTCGAGGGTGAGAGAAAGTGTGTGACAGAGAGAGAGAGAGAGAGAGAGAGAGAGAGAGAGAGAGGGAAAGAGAGAAAGGGGGTAAGTGGACACGGGAGACAAATGGAGTTTGGTGGACAGAGATAGAGCGTGGTCTTTGGGAGGTTCTGAAAGGACGGACACTGGGGTCAGTGATTGAAGACGAGTTTTTTTTTTTCTCTTCTTGGGAGATTGGGCAGTGATTACTGGAGGGGGTTGAGCCGATCGAATTACAGTCAATGAACTCACTTTTGAACACAAGCGTATTAACCAATGGGACACACCAAAAACTGTTTTGAAGGAAAGTATATAAAAAAGTTCGGAAAATCCCCTTTATTCATTTTATTCATAAACTTGCTTAAACTTGCTAAACTGCTGCTTTAATATCTGAGTTTTGAATTGGAAGATGTTTTAAATTGTATAAAACAGTTACAAATCATTTAAAGGTCCATAAGAAATTCCCAAACATTTAAAATAAATCCAAAATAGTCTTCCTCAATGGCCACTTCTACAGCTTTGTCCAGAAGCTCCCCCCCCCCTGCTGTTTTCCACATTAGGGGACATGGTGGAAATCATAACAGTGAGTGTGTATCACTATAGGACAGCATACATTATTTTTTCATGAAATATTCATTATAGTGAACACCAAGTTCCACTTTAAGCTCCAAGTTCATCATTCTGATTATAACTATACACACTCCTGAATTATGGTCTCTTATAATTTTAGGTGATGCATCTTTGTTACTGTAAATGTACAGATCACGCTCACTAAAGAGGTCAATAACTGAATTAGGCAGGAAAATCAAAGACTGTTTTTTGTGCTCTGATTGAACTAGTAAGACCTTCTACAGGTGCACCGTATAAAATCTGCTAAACAATAACAAGAATGAGAAAATACAATCCATGCAAGGTCAGGACACACACATTTCGCACATCATTAACATGCGGTGGATTACTAATAGTGCCGAGAGATTTGGTGCGGAAGACGTTTAATTAGTTTGCTTTGGTATGTTTGTGTTCCCACAGTTTATCTGCACTTCAGCTCAAAGATGCCAGAGATGTGGGTGAATTGACAGATGCAGAGGGGGCTGAATGAAGAGAGAGGGTGTGTGAGAGAAAGAAAGAGACGGAGCGCGTTTAATGAGCATGTATTAACATGTATGCGAGTGTGAGGCGGACATTGAGAGATTTTTTTTTTTAAGCAGCGTTTTGGACTCACGTGCGTGGAGGCTGTGCTGGTTAGCGGTGCGGTGGCAGTGAATGGAGAGGGAGGGGCTAGCGAAGGTGTGGGTTGCTGTTGCTGTGACAACTCAGAGCTCGCGCCGCCAACGGCGACAGCTCCTGTCCCCGACGATGACCCTTCCGCACCAGAGAAAACACCTGTGGAGATATCAGTGACAATATAAAACAAAGACTTTAGAGGAATACTGGTTGGCTGTTGGTGTTACATTAACTTTGATTTATTACCATATGAAAAGCACTGGTGTAAATAATAAAATGTGATAAAGGTATATTCCTTTAGCCATTATTTCAGGGTCCTGCTATTGAATGATTAATAAAATCAACAAATGTGATGCATGATTAAGTACGCGGACAGTATGTGGGCAGATATTTCTTATTAGTTTCTTGATGATAGGAAAAAAAACACGACATAAATAAGAAATTCAAGTTGAAACGTACATACATTCACACAAAATCTGACGACACAAGTCATTCATATTAAGTTTTTACAAACTGGGACAGAAGAGAGGAGGAAAATCAATCTGTAGATTCTCTCCATATGTGTTCTTTGGATGAATTCAGATAAAACACATCATTTTATTCACCTTACACTAACATATTGCATTTTTCACACACCCATACGCATGCTCCATTCTCTTATCTCTTTGCTTTCTTCCCCTCACACACCCCTGTGCTCGCCCACTAACCAGGGATAAGCCCTGCCCCTGCCCCCCTTTGACCCCAGCAGAGGAAGAGGAGGAGGGGGAGGGGGGCACTGGGCCCCTCAGCCCCACAAAAGCCTGAATGGCTCAGGGCAGCACACATTCACTGGGGGAACAAGAGATCTTTGTGCCAGGAGGGGAGGGGTGGAGGGAGAGAGAGAGAGAGAGAGAGAGAGAGAGCGAGAGAAAGAGAGATAGGAACACTGGATGGGCCTAAATACTATTTATAACGCTTTGTAATATGCACCAGAAAAATTGATACCCAAAGGAGGGCTGCCGTGACTCAGGGGGCATGAGCTCCTGCAAGATTTTTAGCAGCTGGATTAGAGGCCAAACCAACAGTTTATCAGAGTTTGCCTCATTCTAGTGATGAAATGGAGTTGCACACAAAGAGACGGTGCAAAAACAGTTCCAGCAACGGAAGAGAAATAGGAATGTCTCCATAAGAAATGTCTGAATTAGATTTAATATTTTCATTTATTTTCCCAGAATCAGACAACCAAACTAAAACTCTACCCCCCAAAGAAATTTAAGTCAAAAGCAACTGGATTCTGTTGTGTCGCTACTGTTACGCTATGCTACCGTTTTTCTGATTTTCTATGTGAAAGCAAGCAGGAAATGACAGTTGAAGTTAAAATATTAACGAAACAATTACTTCACTGTTTAATATTTATTTCACTGGTTTATTTGAAATACTGATATTTTTAAAAAAGGGACAAACCTTCTTGATCCAACTCTGGGCTGTATAAGGTTTTAATTGAAAAGCAAGAAGACTTGCAGCCCAGGCATTAAATAAACTTTTTTTATAAACAAATTAAAATAAAATTAAACATTTATCTAGTCCTATTAACAATAAGGCTGTATTGTATAATATATATAATGTATATTTTCTAATTAATTGTTGCGTACTCTGGTCAGAACATTTTCAAATATTACAAAGATTTGTACGAACCGACTACGCACACGCACGCACACGCGCACACACACAGATCAATAACGTTAAGCCCGTGGAGCTGCGCGGCCTCCATCGCCCGACCTTCTTGTTCCTTTTCCTTTCCTGCTCAGTACGTCTCTAAGCTTAAAAAATATCCACCTTGATTAGTTCAAGCTGGTATTACCTCCGTAGGAAATCTATGTTGTCTATTTAGGGAGGGTTAAGTCCAATCTAAAAAACCAAGTGGATGACATCACACAATCAGTGTTTTGACTAACAATTCGCTCCAAATTCTGTTTTAGAGGGAAATGTCCATCCAGGTAGCAGTTTGATGCTAAAGCTGGGGCCCTGTAGCTCGTTTTTTTTTTTAAAACACTGCACACAGTCATTTAATCATGTTTAAAAATGGAATGTGGAGACAAACACCGAATACCACCCTGGCAACAGAAAGATTTATTACTCTGAGAATTTTCTACCACCAAAGATATACAGAAACGTTTTTTAACATCACGGCAACGTGTAGAGGGAGCAAAGCCACATCAAGGGCAGTCAATGCAAGTGGGTGTGATCAAAGTGTGTGTGTGTGTGTGTGTGTGTGTGTGTGTACTTGTCTGTATGCATGTACCACACTATGAATTTTGATTTACCACAAACGGATAAAGCCATATAAGTGATCAAATTAATACCAGTTTGGGGAGAAAACTACATTCACGAGTGTCTACAATTATGCAGTTAGTTTTCAAGTTGAATGGTGATTTAACTACTGTAAATAATTCAACAAAAAAATTTTTTTTTACTATATACTTATTCAGCAAAGTTTGATGAAGAGGAGCACAAATGTTTTCCCATGTACATGAAAGAGCTGTCACTTAAAAAGAGTCTGTCTTGAATTTTCGGATGTGTTTGAGTTTTTTTGCATAATGTGTGTTTTTCTTCTGCTTCAAGTGTTTACAAGTCTTTGTTTTGAATGAATGATCTGTTGAATGAGTGAATGAATGATCGCAAATTCACGCCTGATCAACCACAGAGCCCACACTTACACATACACACAATACATTGATTTAAACTGAACAGCAAAAAAATGTTTTACCGTTTTTTTACGAAAACTTAAAACACATTTTAAAAAAGCAACATTTAAAAATTGTGAGGTAAAATTTCACAGTGCCCCATATTTGTATTTATTTATCCTATCTGCAATTGATTTCTTCCTTTCTGTGGTTTCTTCATAACTTACTCTAAAATGTGTGTTGCAGTGAGACCACGCTGCTGATGATTATCATTTCACTGGGATGAGAGAAAAGAACTTACAGCTGAAGAAATCTTTTAAAGAAACATAATAAAAACGTCACTTAAATGAGCAAATAAATAAACTGCAATGAGAGGCTTATGCTTTCATGCCTCTTTTCTCATTCTTTTCTACACACACTCCCGCTGGTCTGAATAAATTCACGTCCGCCCAACATCTTTCCTCCCCCACACACCGAACCCACTGCGCTCTACCAGCTCGTTCGTCCCATCAGTGACCCCCCTGCAGTCAAACATTAACCTAACCAAAATCTAACCCCCTGCCTCTCCCCACCCTCCAACACATATCTATCAGGCTAACTATCTATCCATCAGCACGGTGGAGTCAGCAGACAGGATGGATGGGATGGGGGGCGGGGGTGTAAATGCCAAGATCCTCCCCATTACTGCCCTGCATTAACCCTCAGCTAAATATTTACAGTAGGAAGAAAGCGCACACACACACACACACACACACACACACACACACACACACACACACACACACACACACACACACACACACACACACACACACACACACACACACACACACACACACACACACACACACACACACACACACACACACACACACACACACACACACACACACACACACACACACACACACACACACCTATCTTCTTTGGTCAGAAATGTTGCCGCTGCTGTAGGGAAACGCACCAAAAACTGAATCGCAAACAATATTATCCTCAACTACCACCGCTGCAAATTATTATATTCACAATGCGAACAGCACCGATCCTTGTGTTTGTCTCACTAACTGCTGCTCAAAGCAACATAAATATAAATTATCCACTAAACACACCTCTGAGAGCTGGATAACAATATTTATGGGTGGACAGGACCCGTGCTTAATAAAAGCAACAACATATTTGAGGGCTTGCAAAGGACAAAATCATTTCAATGTGCGCGACCAGCCAAAAGTCTAATTGCTACATTTTATTTTGTCTTAATAACAAACGTTTCCTCCCAGTATGATAAAATTGATAAAAAGCAATAAATATGAAGACATTTTTTAAAAGTTTATGCTTAAGTGTATTTCAGTATATTTAGATTGAGGCAGTCATACCAAGCAACAAATGCTTTCATCAGAATCCGTGTTGCACTCCTATTGTGCAAACGCATTAGTTTTCATTCTTTAAGAAGTATGCTGCTATGAGGAAAAACAAAATGAATTACTACTGATTAATTTATTCTATGGCTGCTCCAATCCAATCATTCTGAGTAATCTGTCTAATATTTGTTAAAGATTCACAGATTAAGGACAAACATAATTTAACAAGATGTAATGAATAACTTTGAAAAAGCGGGACCATTGAAAAATACATTATATCCATATTTTAGAATTGGGAATCATCCAAAAACAGGCTCAGTAGCAGACACAGAGACATAAGGGTCTCTTACGCCTGTAGAGAACAGGAACAAATTGGTGATCAGTGTCAGATCAGCTAATCCTACTGATCGGTGATGGATATTGGCCGGATTAGGAGCATATTTCTACTTCATTTGCATTTGGATGTAATAAACATGTATACATGTGCTTGGACTCAATCGAACGTTTTCAATGATCGAAATCAAAAGCAGGATCGGCAATTCAAATACATTATTTAAATCTAACCACATGGCCTTAGTGTGTGGTACATAAAACATATTAGAGCAATTTCACTCTTAATACCATGTAGACTATCTTTTTTGAATTAGAATTTAAAAATGTTAAGTGACAGTTGTCAGGGCATAACACCAACAATCTGTTGAATTTGAAATTTAATTGAAAATCGAATCGATTCGTGGTCGTGACACCCATAGCTTTTACACATATATGCATCGACTTGA
Source organism: Echiichthys vipera (assembly GCF_963691815.1). Lineage (NCBI taxonomy): Eukaryota > Metazoa > Chordata > Actinopteri > Perciformes > Trachinidae > Echiichthys > Echiichthys vipera. The sequence continues at coordinate 15,759,769 of NC_139846.1, read as the reverse complement.
GACTATGCAAAGACACGTACACCTTCACCTGCACAAAGCATCAACAGGTGAGATGAGGATTAAAGGAAAGAGCAGATTGCAGGTAAGAGACAGTAACTCAGGGGCAGGAGAGAGAAACAAAAGGGTGGTAATTCTGCAAGAAAGGGGAGATGTGGGATGTGTGGGCTGTACTGAGCCATTTCCATCAGCATAGGGGAACTCCAAAGCATAGACAGTTGCCAAGCAACTGAACACGATGAAAGAAACATACAGACCACTTCCACGTGTGCGAGCAAACAGCACATAGACCCGCACTCTGACTATCACACACATGCACACAAGGAGCCAATAACAAAGGTGTGTTAAATCCTTCCCATTGGTGATTGGTAATGTTTCTTACTTTGCTGCATGCAAACCACAAAAACCACCACAAACGGTTTAAAACCTCAGCATTTAAGGGTTAATGATAATAAAGCTCCGCAAGTCAGGAGCTGGACGTGAAGAACAGAAACTGCTACGACAACGCCACGCATGAGCCACATAACTTTTGATCATTTTGATGACGCTATGGCGAGCACGGTGGGACGCAACTTCTACGTCTAACAGGACATAATTGGCTCATAGAGCTTAAATTAAAACCAGCTTGCGTCCTAATTTTATCTGCAAATAACAATTTCATCATTTCTGTCCATTTGTTCAGCTATAGCAAAACCGTAGATGATGATAATTTCCTAAATGCCGCTGACAATGACAGACAGGCGGCTCTGAGAGCATTTCTCATCTTGAGCTTTCAAAATCTCATTATTGTTGTGAACCATGGTTTGTGTTTTGTGTTTATTAACTGTTTCCTTCTCACCTGACCCGGTGGTTGTGGAGCTGCTGTTGCTCTGCAGACTCCCATTCCTGAGGAGTGACGGGGACTTCTGAATCCCGCCGCTGACACCCATGACCCCCAGCCCCCTCTCTACTCCTCCTACCACCCCCACACCTAATCCGCTGCTGGACACTAAGCCTGGCCGGCCGGTGAGCGTAGAGGACGAAGAGGAGGACGGGGAGGCGGTGGAGGAAGAGGAGGTGTTGGACGTGGAGGAGGTGGGGAGAGTCAGGGAGGGAGCTGGCTCTGAAGGCTTCACGTCCGTGGTGAAGCAAGGTCCAAATCTGTTTCGCCAATTGCCTTTCTTTTTCTTCTTTACCCCATCTTCCCCTCCTCCTGCCGCTGCTCCTCCGATCCCTGGCCCTGAGCTGGAGGGTTGGGGTCGTTTGTAGGCAGCGGATCCACCGAGGCTTGGAGTCTCACTAGCTGTGTGACTGTGGGAATTCTCATACAGCTTCCCGCCCACTGAAATGATAAGAAAGCAGAACGGAATATTTAAGTAGAAAGCCTGCGGTCTCTTGGTGTTTTGCTGTGGTGTGCTGACCGTTAAAGAATCTCCTTCAGGAGGAAAGCACAACCTGCATCATCCGTTCTCTTGTAAATTAGGGCTGCAACTACCGATAACTACTACTCAATATAAATAATCTATCAGTTACTTATCAATTAAAGAAACATTCTGTAAAAAGTGTGGCGTCGCTGTAAGAATGAGACCAAAAATGTGACCATGAAAAAAGTAAAACCAAATAACTGAGCACATGACCGAGTAACAAAAAGACATTTTAATCAAACTATAAGTGACCATTGACGTAAATAAATGTCTGGTACCTGCAGAAGCCGTAGTGGCGGACATCAGAGAACCGAAGAGTGTCGCGGTTCCTTCTGAAGCTCCGCCCTCCGAGCTTGGCTTCACAAGGCAGCTGCTGAAAGATGGCGGAGATGAGAAGGTAGTCCCACCCCCTGAACGCAACGATGGATCTGAGAAACTTAGGAAGTCTGAGGAGGAAGGGGCAGAGGCCGCCTTGCTGGCACTGGTCAACAGGAGGCCTGGAAGAAAGAAAAACATTGAGAGAAAAAAAAGATAGAAAGACAGAAGTGGAGATGAAAGGAATGACAATGAGCAGCAGAGAAACAGACATAACAGCTGGAAAAGTCTTTATACGACTCTCCATCGTGGGAGGAGCAGAAACAAGATAACCAAACTAAGCATTTTATCTGCTCTCCTGCTCTCTATCTGTTCAACAGTCAGCCCTCCCTCATCATGCAGTCCTCCCATGTAACAGGGGAAGTGCATTGAGAGCACACAAATGGATGGAAACTCAAAGACACACTCCATCTCTCTACTAGACACACACAAACAAACACACACCTGACAGGGGCTTCAAGGTTCTGATAGTACAAAACACAGGAGCTCAGTGTGAGTTCTGACTCATTTCAGGTCCTGACCTCCCCACATGTTCTTTCTTTCTGTGTTTCTGTGTGTTTTCCCAGACATGGCCCTTGATAACAGGAGCCAGAGGCAAGTCAAGGCGAAACACTGTTATCACGGCCACACACACACACAATATATGAATCACACTCTTATTTGTGTTTTAATAACATTGCTGGAATTGCAGATGTGCTGCCTTTGCAGTTTTTTGGTGGGTGGGCAGTACCACCAGATGATTTGTCATTGTGTTTCCATTTTTCTAACTGCAGGGTTAATTCCCAGTTGTGTGAAAATTAACATACAGGACCATTTGCAGCCATTAATTCACCTTGGTGGAAAGGCCCAGTGGAAGCAGAGGCAGATGTGGAGGAGGTTGCCATGGTGACCACGGCGGAGGGGAGGGGTTTCCCCGAGGAGGTGAGAGACTTGCGGCCACCCCTCTGTGCCACCATGTGACTGGCGCCGCTGTTCTTCTTGTTCTTCGCCTCAGACGATGGCTTCCCAGCGTCTACGGCTAGGCCGTCTTTGGAGCTGCCACCGGAGAGAGCGGACGACACTTCTTGAAAGTTGGCGGTGGTGAAGCGGGCACTGCCGTCGTCCAGCCGCTTCTGCGAAGGGGGCGGCAGAGAGGGGACTCCTCCCACTGAGCTGCTGCTGTTGTAGGTCTAGAGTAGGAAAATAAAAAAGGCGGGGGGAGAGCAATGAAAAAAATTGTTGTTGAAAGGAAAGGGAGGACAGGAACCAGGCGAAGCACCGGAACAGGGAAGAAAATTATCAAAACAATGCCGGTTGAAAGAGGGAGGACCAAAAAAATGGGAGAAAGGTCACAGGATATGTGATGATACAGAAGAAGAGCAGCAAAGGTAAATCAAGGTGAAAAGAGAACAGCCGCCCACCAATATTTAACTAGCCCAGTTAAAAGCGACCAAAACAAAGGAGCGAGGAGATTGAGGGAGTGTCCTCACCTTGTCTGGGACCATGATGTTAGGAAGGACGAGGGAGGGCGACATGTCCATGGAGATCTTCTTGTGTTTCGGTTTGTGCCTGTCCCGCTCCTTGTGTTTCTGAGCATGGGGAAAAGAAGATGAAAAAAAAGGTAAGACAGATGAGGGTGAAGCTGCTTAAGACATGATACAGGGAGGAGAGGAATAAAGAGAGACATAAATGAAAAACGGAACTCCTAAAACCCCTGTTTTATTTCCCTCTGCATTTTAGAAATTTTGGGAAATTACTGAATACAGACATCATACTGGGCCATATCAGAAAGTGTTCTGTGGAAGATTAGAACCAAATAAAATCTCAAAAATAAAACAAACTAAAAAGGTATAAGTTATTGGGATGTATGCACACAAAGAGGGAGAGTGTTTGTGTGTGTGTGTGTGTGTGTTGCTGATAGTGAGGCAAAAATAGAGAGCATTACATTTCAAAGGCTCAGTCTGAGATGAAAGCTGAGAGATCCCCAAACAAAGAGAGTGATGGAAGAGTGATAAAGAATGGGCAGGAGGAAACGGGAATTCAGCACGCTGCATTTTAGAGCAGAGTGTGTCTAAGTGCCTCATGCCGCGCACAAGGTCTCATCGTTTCATCCAATCATATCCTTCTTCTTGGACCATCACAGCTCAATTTACACCCTTGCTATCACACGCGCACCACCACCCTTCTCTCGCACCCTTGAGGTGGCGACTGGGTGCCAGCACATTTACACCTCACATGCGCGCCCCGCACCCTGACACCTCTCTGTACGGGCATAGAGGCAGACAGGTGCATGTACGCTTACACACACACACGCATGGGACGAGGCCCAAGTCCACACACACAGACACACTCGAGGAAGATCGGCGGTGAAAATATGCGGCGTTCCTGAGAGACGACATGGGACTCAACATGCTTGTGATGCTCAGTGTCATGACAACTCTGAAACACCAGAAAACGCACCCTCCCTCTTCATCCAACCCCCCCAGGGTGACTGCATGGAGGATGGTGACAGTTTAGCCAGACTTCCTCTATGAGTGGCAGTTAACAGACATCACCAGCCAAATGTGGAGACAGCAGCTCCACTGTAACCTCCCTGTACGCTGGCTTCCGCTTACACTCTGGGGTTACGAGACAAATGTTTCCAGAGTTCCGTTAGTGTGTGTACTTTTCCCTATTTGTTTTCTGTTAAGTAGTTTACTTTAAAGTTGTAAAAATTATCTTTTTCCATGCTGCATGACAGAAACATACATATACACATTGTGTGTGTGTATATATATATATATATATATACACACACACACACACACACACACATTATATATACGTTTTTTCCAGCTCTCCTTTGAAGCTACAAGTCTACATTCAATCAAATATTGACTAATGATGTTTTTACGGTTGCAACATTTCAACATGAAAACACTCCAGATGTTCAGTACATGTATATGAAACATATTTTCTAAAAAAAAAAAAAAGGAGGGTGACATATTTCATATCTTTTGGGAACGTTCAGATCTCCACTATAATTTAAAATAGAGTTCTGAGAGCCCAAATGACTGGCTGCACAGCATGAGTTTGTAATGACTGGCCTACTGGTGAGTCGCTGTTTTTTTAACCCTAATTATTATTTTCAACTAATCAAGTAACGATTTAGTGTATAAATTGTCAAAAAAACAATAAAAAAAAAAAGGGGTGATCCCAATTTTCCAGAGACCAACCCAAAGATAATCAATTAACAGTAAATCCTCAAGGAGGCTGAAACCAGCGAATGTTCTCCCTTTTTGAGTTACACAATTGGTGGTTAGTTTTCTGTAAGTCTGTCCCTGAACTGTCTTTAAATCATAGCACCTTCTTTGCAAATGGGTTACAGAAGGTGGATAACCAAAAAGAAAAATGGTGAGTGATTTTACAAAGAGAGATCTAAACGGCATCTTCTGCAACAAAACAGAGGGATGATACTGGAGAAAAGGAGAGGTAAATTCTTTGGGATTCCCTTGTTGTTTTTCATTAACATTCCAGAGGTAGGTGTTGATGGACAGAGGCTAAGCTGAGAGGGTCGGATAACACACGCACGGACCCGAAGCGCTGGGCGTGGGAAACATAACACACACACAATGTAACCCTGACACACCCTTATCAATCAGGTCAATTGATTATACAGGCAGAGACAAAGCCTTTCAGCGTGTCTTTTACCCTCTTTCTCTCTCGCTGACCATTAGCAGCCTGATCATTTGACATGTCCGAGTGGTCTTTGAGACTGTGTGGGCTAAATATGAGTGGTGGCGGAGAATGAGGGGCCACGTCTATTTATCAAACCCCAAGCATCGAGCAATATAATGGTGGGCTGAAATCCTCTCCGTCTATGTCGAACGCTGGTCATGGGGTTCTGAACTGTCTATTTACAGTTCTGACAATATGGATGTATCATTTATGGACATTTCTTTGGTCTCTTGGTACTTTACACACAGACATCTGGACTTTTGCATTTGGTCACTAAAACTAAGTGCATTAAATTAGGGCTGTAACGATCCATCAGTTGATCATTTTGTCAATAAAATTATAGAACTATGTCGTAAATAACTCCTAGAACTCCAAATAATTTTTTTTGCCAGACCAAGATTCCAAAATCCTTACTCAAAAATGAACTAGTTGACTAATCAGTTAATTGTTTTAACCATTACATTAAATCAAACTGCCTTTTGAACTGCACAATCTGTATACGGTTATGGTACTTTTCCCTGCTGACAAGAAAAAAAAATGAAAGGCCCTTTATTTCATTATGTAAGAATGAAAGTGCCTGTACCAATGATGTAAGAAAAAGTAGTGGTGAAGCATTACCTTTGAATTTAATGTAACATGTGTCTTAAATGCTTCACAAGTTAACGCAATGGCCTCGGGAGGAAGATGAGAAGGTGCAGAAACAGAGGCGAAGGAAGACGGGGGGGAAACGGAGGAACAGGAAGTAAAGGGGGAAAATAATCCGCCCTAGCCTAGCAGGAATTCCCCTGTGCAGTTACCTGATTTCTGACCAGCCATTGTGTATGTGTATATATATGTGTGTGTGTGTGTGTGTGTGTGTGTGTGTGTGTGTGTGTGTGTGTGTGTGTGTGTGTGTGTGTGTGTGTGTGTGTGTGTGTGTGTGTGTCTGTGTGTCTGTGTGTGTGTGTGTGTGTGTGTGTGTTTCCTGCAGGCCTTTTCTAAGTGGCCAGTGTGGGGATTTTAGCCCTGCTTGACTGCAGGGTCTAACATGAGGTGCGTATATAGCTGAGCCTCCAAAATACATAACAAATGCATGAGTGGACACACGCACACACACACACACACACACACACACACACACACACACACACAAACAAACATATCTGAGCCTACTGATCTCTGACCCTGGAATGTGGTTGGAGAGTGTGCGTGCATTTGCAAGTGAGAGAAAAGGGGGATCCTCTAACTAATGCAAATAAGGTAGTATTAACAAAAGCCAGGGGCTGGATAGTATCTGGCCACACACACACGCACACACACGCACACACACACACGCTGGTATTGTTTGACACAATGACTAAATAGACAGATAAAATGCCACACATCACGCTAAATGCTCAATTTGGATTCTACTAATTACTTTATAAATGAGCACAATGTAAATATGAATCCATTGCCTTGTTTTATGCTTCTCTATAAAAAAAACAAAAAGAATTAACTACAATTGAGAAAGGAAACTCAAAGCATCTAAGTATTTTGGGTACAGCATGATTAACATCTCTACTAAGCTGTGTGCATAAACAAAGGGTTAAAAATAAATGCCACATGTCTTCAGAACACGGGCTCAGGGGAAATGGAAAAATGATTTGTAAAGGAGGTGACGAAAACACACTTGGTTCAGATTTTAGAGTGGTGGAGCTGACTTTAGGGCCGAGAGACACTTTGAAAATGCATCCATTCATTCTCCCTTTCTCCATCTAAAACACTAAGTTAACAAAACCACACTATTTATTATAACTGTATTTTTTTTTATAATAATACAGCCTTACTTTCACTGAGCTGATATGAAAGATCTGTATCAGCTATAGGCCGTCCTGTCAAATTTTCCTCTTTGAAACATTATATCTGCCCTCTGTATCAGTTGGGTGTTGTAAACGGATTTCACCCAAAGCTTGTCGCACCATGGCATCAGTAGAAAACAGGCAGGTCATATACTTGCAGAGGAGAATATTTCTAGTTACAAAGTTGTGGCAGCCACTTGTAATACTCTCGTTTTTTGCTCAGAGCGTTTGTGTGATTTACAGTTGCTTTATATTGTTGATACAGGCAATTTCTTCTATATAAAGCATCCCCTTCCTAAATTAAATTGTTTTTAAAAAATGCACTAAGTATGCACTGTGCTCTCTTCACACACCATCTTCAATATTTGGATCGTGTGGAAATTCTTCCCAGTGATCGCTACTCAAGAAGGGAGCGAGGACGGATGCATTTTCATAGTGCTGTCCACAGAGCACATTGTTGGAGGGTTGGGTGGAGAAAAATCAATGACACTGAACAAAAAACTCTCTTTACAGCTCAACTCTATGGGGACAGTAGTGTGTTCCCTATGGTACATTATTATATCGGGCCAGGTTAGTTTGAGTATCTCTACTCAATACCAGCCTGCAAAAGTTGGAGATGTAGTTATAACCATCGGACATGTTCATAATTTCTTTAACATGCTGCTTTGAGAATGACACAACTGCAGGAAAACGGGGGAAATGCAGCTTGAGTCTTGTCCTCTGTTCAGACAAGAGATCAGTACACATGACAAAAAACAAGAAGTGGAACAGATGACTTGACACCTCCTGTAAATTCCGATTTTTCGCAGCCTGTGATCACATGTTCTGCTAACAGCTGTGACTGATTAAGTCACACTAATGTAGTTCTCATCAGAGGATGCAATCACTGGTGGGTGCAGGTGGGCTGCAGTTATACTAGCAGCTAAAAATCAATCCATACACAACTGCTGCTGGGTCTATAAAATACAATTTCTGCACTCACTTGGACATCGAATTAATAAAAAGGACTGCGATTTTAAAGGCCTTGTGACACACTGATGCTTTTTTACACTCACAAATGTCAAGATTAGGGATGGGAATTGATAAGATTTTATCAATCAAATCGATTATGGCTTTTCTAGGTGGAAAAAAACCCTGCATGGCTTTTTAACATCAACACAACAGTTATATTCTCTGAGACTGAACACGGTGCAGACAAAATGAGAGAATATTTGTACAGCTTTCTTTTTCTTTTTTTTCAAAGAAAAATTCTGCTGTCGACCCTTCCTTCCTCTCGACTACGACTCCTTCTTGGTGAAGGTTTCCAGCAGTGTAGGCACATGAGTTTGGCGTCATTGTTTTGCACTGAGTTGTCATAAAAACACACCGGCGTTGATAAAAGGAACTGATAAACTCAGGAGGCATACGATTCTGGTTCTGATCCCAATTTGTTACTGGTTCTTACCTGGAGCCGTATCTCGATTCCCATCACTAGTCAAGATATTATGCCTACATCAATAACAAATAGCTATAGGTTTTTCTCTACGAGTATATCAATCAATCAATGAAATAAAACGTTTAATAAAGGTAGTAAATGGATGGCTTTCAAGGCCATCCATTGAAAAACATTTCAATCACACTTTTCTCCAAAAAAAACTGACTTGAAGTGATGTTCACGACCAAAAGTAGACATTTGTTGGGGTTTTGGTTAAAAACAAAATATATTAAGATATGATAGCATCAAAAGCCCTTAAAATATACCTGCTTTGTCTTAAATCATATTTGAAGTCTCCTTAAATACTCATGGAGCCATTTTAAGAACCACTTAAAAGGTATTATTGACCAGTGATTTTACTTCTTATTTGCCTGTCCCTCCACAGTGTGAGCACGTAACAGTGAGGTCATATGTTTCTGGTGGTCACAGTTGTGGTTTGGAGGCATAGAGAGGGTGACATCTGAGGGCTGTCTTACCTTCTTGTCCGTGTCTGGGGGTCTATCCATACACTGAGGGGAAGAGTCACTTAAGCTTTGAGACCTACTACCTCGGCCCCTGCGCCTTCGCTAAAAAAGGTAAAGAGGAACTCCAAGTTAATGGATGGAAGTTCAAAGAAAATAGTCTTAAAATCAGACCAAAAAAAAGAAGAACCCTATTGTATGAAAAAAAATAAACAGAACTTAACCTGAAAAAGGCTGACTGAACTCAAAATTCAAAAACAGTAAAAAAAAAAAAACAACCATTGTAACAAGCATTGGTTACGAAAGTGATGATGGGAGTAGGCTTGTTGGTCACTCCTGAGTAAAAATGTGGCACTATTGGAACAAAAACACATTATAACTCCAGTGTATAAGAGTCTGATACTTTTTCATTCAAGTGTAGAACAATGTCCGTACTACGCATTAGAAAAAACAAACAGAATTGAGGGCAACAGTAAAGCTGCATGCAACCATAAATTGTGTTTTTTTTTAAACTAGGATCTAAAGAGGCATTATGGGACACAATTGAGGCGTCTTGGTTATCGACCTCAGTCCAAGTAAGTTTGCTCTTGCTCATAGTATCTGTTGCCATGGTGATACACAACTACATCATCAAATTACAGCCAAATTACCTCCAGGCGTAGATCAAGGCTTCAAGTTTACCCAGTCTCTAGTCAAAAGTACAGATCTATGACCAGAAAGTGTGTTTCATTTGGTATTTCATGTCAAACTGACTCTCCTGGGCAACCTAGTGCACCATGGGATACATCCTCCTCTGGCCTCACCTACATTTGGCAATCTCTTCCCTTTAAAAGTCTAACTCTGGATTTCCATACAGACTTACAGTACAACAAATACAAAAGTTCATCAATTACTGTTCCTACTGAATAACACTAGACTTCATTCAACCTTACAGGACAAGCATAAAATTAAAAAAAGACTTGAATGAAAGCGAAAAGAAAACTAATTTGACCCAATCTGTATCACTCAATTTTGCCCAAACTAATGGATTTATTATCTCTGTACCTTTTTCAGGGTTAGATGTTCATGCCCTGTTATGCTTTCATTTCAATGGATGGATTTTAACTGCACTGTAGACATGTATTACTGCTAAAGTTGCTTTGGAAGAACAGCTTATGACAGAAAGTTACGTGACAAGGTTTACCAATCACTGTCACAGAAGATGTTTGAAACCGAATACAGCTGTGTGTCGGCAACAGACAGTGTAGATGATTGGAGAAGTAAAGCAGACCCATCGAGTGCATTTAAACTCCTTAGAAATGAGGGGAAATTATTCACACACAGTCCTGAAATCAGCAACAAACAAGGATAATCTAAGTTTCCAATTAGATTTGGCAAATGACATGAGTCCAGTCAAATACCATATGTTGCTAACATGGCGTAAACATCCATCAAGTGGCATTTTTATGAATTCCACTCTGCTAACAACATTGCTTTCATCATCATTGATTCCCTCTCGTACATTCCTGTCATCCATACAATCCTGGCTTAATGACATTATGCCCCAGCAACCAATGCCATTCATACAGGATCAATATAACAGCATGAGTCTTTCCATCAGCGTTTTTTTTGCAAAATGTCATTGGTGTGTGTTTGTATGAGACATTATATAGCCTGTGCCATCTTTCCATCTTACCACTGTTCTAGAAATCATAATAGTTAGGTCACGCTCATATTTTTCATATTTGCACCCCCCCCAGCTGACGTAGAGTGGTTACATAGATTGTTAACTATTGGAGAAGCGGAACAAAATCTGGACCACAACAGGACGTCTCTACAGTGAATGTGTGTACTGAAAACACATTCTCTCTCTGGGCTGGCTAGACCCCATCATGTTGGCATCACGCTGGTTGCATAGTCATATTAAACCGGCAATCTGCCATTTAGAAGTGACTGCCAATTGTTTGTCCAAAAAATGTGAAGTGCTGACAAAGGAGACTTCTTTTGTGCCTTCTTTAGGTTTACCTTTATGCTCATAGTCATCACTCTACTTCTTCTATATAAGGAGTAGTAAAAGCTCATCTAGCAGCACTGAACTAACACTGAAACTTTTTATGGAAACCATGTGTCCAATTTACGTAAAGCAGCAAAGTACTACTGTTGACCAAATCAAAACAGCTAACTAAAAAGGACAAGTCTGTTGGATACCTAAGAAGTATTTTTTACCAAAGTTTTTCAAATTTGAAATATATAAATTACAATTAAGCCAATGAAATGAATGAAAACCAGGGTCTAAAGGACCCCATCCAGCACCTGTAAACCCAACCTGCTGTGCCCACTCTGGCTCAGCAATCAAAATTAGTACCAATTCACAGGGGAGTGGAGGGGACCACAGGCCACTGTTGCAGAGATTAGAGGCATCAGGGAATACGAGTAGAGGGGAAAGGGTAGGGGGGGGGGGGTAAAGGACAGGTGGAAGAGAGGCAAGCAGTGGGGCGATGGATTCATTGGGACCGTGAAAGAGGAAGCAGATTCGGGGATGGAGGGAAAGGGGGAAGAAGCCAACAGAGACCGGAAGCTGAATAAAGGGAGAAGCCCGATCAGGAAAGAGAAACCGGCAACGGAGGAAAGGTTGGACAAAAGATAGGTAGGTGCATGAACAGGAGAGGGATGAGAAACAAGAAGAAAAAAATAAGACGAGGTGATGGTCTGTTATCTCTCAGTGGCAGTTAAGGATTAACACGATGAAAGGTATTTCTCACTGTTACAGGTAAACCAATATGTGCCTTATGTCTACATAGTCATCAAAATCCTTCAACAAATTTTAAGTTTTAAGATACGTAGCCTTCAAAGCAGTGCACACACGTATGCATGTAGTCATGTGCAACAAACACTGTGGCCCTCAATACACACGCCACTCAGAGTAGTTTCATACTTATACTACATAAAAACTAAAATGCTCAAGTGTATGCATTAGTCTACATTACATACATGCAGTATGTACATAAAGAAGCTTATACATACAGTGTACAAGCTAGTGAGCGCGACTTGTCATGTACCGTGAACAAATGTACTTTGCACTTGCACAATCATATTTACGAAAGCAAAAGCTTGCTCCTTGGGTTATTAGTGCAGTCAATTATTAAATCATCCTAAACTTAATTCTAAATCAAAATACATGAAAATCTAATTTTTCCTTGTGCAGTCTGTGTGATATGACAATATATTCTCAAAACGATAAAAAATGTCTATAAAATGTATTTTTCAACGCTTTACTTGATCCTTGCATGTCGGTCTTAATGGAATTGTTTCATTTGTCAAGTATTTAACTCACACAGAAATATACAGTACAATAGGATTTACCATGATGTTATTACAAATAGCCTTTTTATTTATTGAATTACAAGAAAACTACATTGTGATATCTATCGTTATGAGATATGGAATGACCTATGGAATGACTTAGATCGATGAGATGGTTGAGAAGTATGCCATACTGTTTAATTTGAGTATCAAAAAGACATGTCATCTGTAGAATATGACAAAAATATGAGAGTACACTTACCAATTTGCTGTGGTGGTACTTGCAATATCCACAGTACTTAACATTGTCTGCGTCCGATCCTTGTTCCTCACATAACAAGCCTGCAAACTGGGCACTGTGGTAGAGAATGGTGTAAAGGAAATTTAAGAGATGTAATACATTGAAAAGATAAAACATTTCAACATTTATCCATAACATTTTAACACATTATTCCCATATTCTTAATATATATGAAGAAGCAATCTCCTGACTAGTGAGATTAATGTGATGTGAACGGGTCTCACCATGTCACATGGAAAGCCTGCCTGCAGCCATGTTTGTTGCAGGTCATACAGGCTCCAGAGGCTGCTTTACTCTCTCTGCCTTGGTCTTCACAGATATAACATGTCTACACACACAAAAAAACACAGTTAAGAGAACCACTTTAATTCAAGTCCATCATAATTACATTGTAAATGCACTGGCTTGTCTAAATGGATAAATAGATGTTGTTACCTTGTTGTAGCGGTCATGGGGCACGGACTGGAGTACTATTGGCTCCATAGTTGAAACATTGGCGAATTCCACTTCAGGTATGTAAAGGGCACAAACTACATGGGCCCAGCCTGCAAAGACACGCAGAAAACAACCATTAACCTCTGTACTTAGATGACAGTCAAATGTTTGTGTCAACATGTCAGAATTTACCTGAAAATAAATAAACCATCTGTAAAAACTTTTAGTTTGTTGAACCCAAAATGGACCAGACCAAAGGGCAATGACAAATTATACCTCTTTGGCCCCAAGCAAGAGAAGCAAACACTTATATAAATGTGGTCTGGACCCGTCATTAATATGCAAAACTTCTGTTTGGGTTACATTCGCATATGAAACAGAAATGATTTAACATAAATTAAATGTTTAACTTTGAAATGCTGAATCGTAAATGTTTGAATTTGCAAGCCGTTTATTGAGGCCTAACACACACAGCTGCCTGTCAGTGAAGACAAACTGGGGGCGGTAGAATGACAGTGAGGCATGGTGGAGTGGCAGCAAAATTGACGACGCGCTGAGGAGGAGCAGAAGGCGGTCAACGGGAGGTCAAATGGAGGTGGGAGTCTCCTGGAGGTGTCTGTTTTTCCCCATAGCGGAAACAAAAACAGGCTTAAACTTACAGTTGAACCCCTGACCTGTCTTTGACCTGGTAAGCGGGACAGGGGAGGAGGGCAGAGGGCGGGACGGAGGGGAGGCAGCGGGTGTGAAATGGGGGCATGTTGTTGTTTTGAAGTCCCTCCAAGAATCTGGAAGAGGCCTATAAAACAGGACTATAAAAGTGGCACAGCCTTCCTCCTCAAACTAAGCATTCACCCTTTACCCCCTCCCCAAAAAAAACAACAAAGCATCCCTTTACAAACATGCCTTATTCCAAGAAGTGATCGAAGTCCAATGTGTTAAACAATAAGCTTATATTTGTTGATAACAAAGTATTAACTTTAACTAGTATACTCTTTAGTTCGCGTTGTTCTTACTGTAGCAGGTAATGAACTGCATGTACAGTGAAACCACATCAATACAATCAAAAATATGCTCAAGAGTGTCAGTATCCAGCTCTAACCTGCTATGCTGCAACAGCTAATATTTCTTAGAACTGACTTTCAAGTGTGCTTGTTTCCATCAAAACTCCTTCAATATATCTGATTTGACAGATAGTATTTAAAACCTTTTAGTGTGCAAATTCTTTCCAACTATATATGTTATCATCTTTCAACTCCTGCTATAAAGAGAGCACCAATATTTACTGGAGTCGTAGCTCTGAATAACACAAAAGAGACGCTGGGACAAGAGGCTATAAAGGCAACTTCTGTCTTTATTCTCCGCCTGCTATATGTTCAGATGCCAGATCAAATACCCATTTCAGGTTTTTTTTCTCTGCTTTATTCCTGTCCCACTTGAAATAACAGCAACTATCACACAGATCAACAAGTGAAGAGGAACTGACAAGGGCAGAGAAATGGACGGTAGTGGAAAGAGATGGCGAGAGAAAAATGGGAGGAAATAAGAGAGGGAGAGAGGGGTCATGGGAAGGGTAAAATAAAGGAGAAAGTAGTAAAACGGTGTGTGTTAGTGTTGTCCTGATGCCTCCCTGCAGGCCTGGACACAATCCCACAGCTGTGCAGCACTCTCTGACTGACTCAAACACACACACACACACACACAATATTTACAGTCTCCACCAAGCTGACCTCCCAATGAACCCAGAGGAGACTCCTCACAGGCCATGCACTATACCCATCCTGGTCCGCCCCCTCATAAACACACACACGCACACACACACACACACACACAGAACGTGGACTGGCAAGGACGGTAGAGAGGCAGCACACACAACAAACACCAACATAACTCTCCCAGCACGCTCACACCTCTTAAACTTGCCGGTGACACGCAATTAATGACAAAATACACGAGAGGCTGTGTGTGTGTGTGTGTGTGTGTGTGTGTGTGTGTGTGTGTGTGTGTGTGTGTGTGTGTGTGTTTTAAGTAGCTGAGAGGGACTCTACCTCCGTTGTCTGTCCTTTTGAGGGCTCCGTCTTTGTGGGGACACAGCTCACATCTCTGTGGGTAAAGAAGAAACAACGTGTCAGGAAGAACTGCTCATCCTTATCTACTGCAGAAGTATGTCAAATATGCCAGCATATGAGATAAAATGGCAAGCGCTCCGACTTTGGCACCAGGCCAGGAACTCTATGGGAAAACACCCTCACTCTTTGGCTGCCACCTAAGATAGTCTCTTTCTCCATGTGTGTGTGTGTGTATGTGTGTGTGTGTGTGTGTGTGTGTGTATCAGTTAATGCAAGTTCCCGGGCAATTATTTCTGCTGCGCTCTTCCTAAACTCACACATAAACTGGTGTTGCCCATCTTAAGGCTGACACTACATGTTACAAAGAGCCCAGTGTGCGCAGAAAGCCTTTCGTGTCCCTTCTTCCTTCCATTTTTCTCCCACCAATCATATTCTGTTGCATGTCTAAGTTCACACATATGTAAAAGTGCTTATACTACATATTGCTATTTCAAAATGAACAGGTTTTCAAATATCTTTCTTTAACTTATGAGTATTGTTTTTACAATATTTTCAAATGTAATTGTGTTTCAAAAGTTCCGTACACTTCAACAATGTCCTTATTTACTCTTGAATCTTGTTATCCCTCCAAAACACTGCTGCCACTTTTTTTGTTGTAATGTAAAGCGTCAATGGATCCCTTGAAAGGTGCTATAACAATCCAAGCTATTATAATTTTTAATCCACAATCTCTCTACACCTGCCGACTAAAGGCAAGATTTCATTCATATTCTTAATCTCACAAAACCATTCAAATGCTACAGGTTTAATACCCTTCCCAAATATTCCTTTATTAGGCAAACAAGGCATAATCTGGTAGTTCACTACTTTACTAGATGCATTTTTAATTTCCATGAAGGCACTCTGTCAACCAAAAAATCCCTATCCGTTTAAGTTATCCACTAACTTTGCACACAAGGTAATTCTTTGGGACTCAATACACATTCAATTACTAACTTGTTGCACAATGTTATGCACAAAGTTTGGCTGTTTAATTCTTCATGCATCAGTTGCAACGTAAAGATTTTGTCCACTTTGACAATGCTTTGCAACATTCAAAACATTTACTGAAGTGACCTGGTTATTGTTGCATTTCTATCCTAAACTAATTTCTTAGATGCCATGTAAACAAGAAACTTGGTTTCCTTCATCAAGTTAAGAGATTAGAGGAGAACCTAGTTAACCTGCTAAATTTCTGCAAGAGAAACTTTGCCTTGTGCGCGCACATGAATAGACCAAGTCTGCAGATCATTCCTAGCACCTGTATCAACAACTACACGAGTAAATCTTGTCCTGACAAAATCTCGACAAGTCCTTAGAAGCTTGCGGAGGTCATATTAAGTTGAAACTCAGCAAGCTCCGCCAGGTTGTGGCATTTGCACAAAGTTTCACAAAAAAAAATGCAAAATATGTCAAATCTATAGCCTGATTCACTTCGTTACTACGTAACACGATTCAGAGGTCTGTGAGAGCCTGTCGGTCAAGCAATTGTTGAAATGCAGTGCTTCCACAGCCAGAGTCCTGCCTGGGCAGTAACATTTTCATGTGACAGTGAAAGAGTTCTGAGAAACTGGACACATTCAAACAGCTTTTAAGATAATCTGTTATAGAGCTTTTCAATCCGTAGCAAATTTAGTTAAACACGATGGTACCTGGTGCAGAACACAGATCATAGACTGACAGACGGGCTACGGTCAGCAGCACATGGCACATGCCACAGAAAGCCCTGCTGGTACAGGCGGTCGCTCCACAAAAAGAAGCTGTAGCACACAGATCTGTACAAACTACTAATATGATTTCTCTACTTACAAAGCTTTTGATAGTGCAGTCTCTGCTAAGCTGTATAGAGATCTATGAAGAAACGAATCACATGGTGGGCTAAACAACACAATCGAGATTTCAAGTCTCACTAATGAGTTCATACTCTACTATAAATGGTGTAGTTTAATGCATTAAAATTCATTCTTAGGTTCCCTGATCTAAAAAAAGCCAAAGAAGGGTTCTAAGAAGTCACGTTTGTATCATGTAACAACTTCAAATAGATCTTAACTGTTACACTATGTTCAACCACATACATCCAGTAAGCCTGGGCAATATTCCAATATGTATCATTTGTCACGTAGCACTGTAATCGCATTGCAAGTAATTCGTTTTTTTGTATCTTGAAAACTGTTCTGTCAAACAGACACAAACCAAAATGACCCCAAAACTCATGTAAACTAGTGGATGCATGGTTTTTTTTCAACCGCAGGAACTTTCCGCAGGAACTAGGGACCGTTTGAGGAATTCATTGCAATTTGACTGCAGGGACCAAGTTCTAGATTTGTCCTAGGGGTTATTTTCCAGGGCTGTTTTACTCCCAGAAAGTGTCTGGAAGTATAGGAACCTCAGGGGTGGAGTTTGCAGAGATGACTGTTGCTGACTGTTCAAACACATGTGGTCTGGCTACTTTAACACTTCATTCATAAAACAACTCTAGTAGGGGACGGGGGGAGAACATTTCTTATTTTTTGATAATATTACAAGTATAGCAAGGCTTCAGCTCCAGTTCACTCACCCGGGAGGCTCGGACATACTCTCTGCGGACAGCCATGGATCTGCACCAGCCATGCAGCCACGATGTTGCGTGCATTGTCGTGGACACATGCAGCAACGTTTCTAGTAATGGAACCACTTGTGCTTCCGCTGGACTGGTTAAAAGACTGCAGCTCTCTGAAGAGAGTATGTCCAAACCTGTTTTCACAGCATTCAACCGCGTGGTTGTGTCAACTGTGAGTCTGCCCGGCACACACCCCGTGTGTAGTACGGCCGACCGCCAGTTCTCATCAATATAGTGGTATGCGTCATGTAGCACTTGCAGCAGCAAAGGCAGTGTGTGTATGGCAGTGTGTGTATGTCAGGCAGGCACACTGCAGACACGGACTTACAGCTAATACGTGTATCAGCTACTCATAAAAAGGGACGTTTGATTGCATGTGTCACTCCAATGACTTGTATTCACTTTTCATTTTTAAATATATATATTTTTAACTGTTTAACTTAGGGATTGACTGATTATTGGATCCGATATTCTGCATTTTTTTCCCGAAAAGCGCAGTTGTTATTTTTTATTATCTGTTGTTCCACAAAATGAATTGATCTAAAAATGCGCTGCTTTGGCTCTGAGCCAGGTCCTCTCTCTGTCTGAGGCTGCAGTCGCCACAGTGTGGCTCAATGTCCAACCCACAATACTCTCTGATGGGTTACACATCACAAGCCTGTCAAGCCTCCCGTTTATTAAACAGACAGACAAGCACTGCAGCAGAGATAAGGTAAGGCGGTGAAAGTGTTCTAAGGCTTAAAACATTAAAATCCTCTACACTGAGGTTGCAAAAACACCACAATCCTATGATCCATTTCTATGATGACAAGCCTGCCCACTTTCCAAGTTACAACATTATAAAGTTAATGTAGCAAAGGTTAACCTGAGAAAAGTTGGTGCCAGTGAGTGCACCTGGAACATATTTTAGCTACGATATTGCAAACATAACATGTATGAGTTCTTTTTACATGTTACAGGTAGCAGATGGTCATAATAGTGTTACCTAATGTTGAGTCTCTTGAAGCTGAATATGATAGGAAACATCAACATGTGCATCTGTTGATCATCAGTTAGCTGACTAGCGAAAACAAATCGAGAGTGAGCTGCTCTCCGTCTGCTGTTAACTAATAACGTACCGTGAAGTGTCCTGGAGCTGTCTGTGACTGTATCTTATAGAGGGACAGAGGGATGCAGAGTGTTGTTGTTTGACACTTTCGACTTAAGAGAACTGCATCCAACACCTGTGTTAATCCCAGTGGCTGAGTGTTACTATGTACATTTACTCAAGTTATGTTACTGTACAAGCACAATTATAAGGTACTAGTGTTTGCATTTTCTGCTGCGTTATACTTCTACAACATTAATGACCACATTAATGTATTAATCATTATAATCACATAATAAAATATATTCTTCCGAAATGGGCCATTCTGCACTTTTACTTTTGGCACTTTTATAATACTTTAACTCTTTGGTATTGTAACTTTTACTTAAGTAAAAGATCTGGGTACTTCTACCATGGACGGCACAGTGTCTGTACACTTGTCAAAGTTGAATAGTCACTTCTATTGATATTGTAAATATTCAGCTTTAGAAGGCACTGGTAATGAAGTAGACTACTTTTGAATATCAGGTTCCTCACAAGTACATGTTGTTAATACATAACATTTAATATATAAGACTTAAATTATTTGAAACCCACTAAAGGTTTTCCAATGCTTTTGAGCTGTTATAAATGAAGCACACAGTACTTTAAACTCTCCCTGTCTCTTTTTCGAAACTCTCATGGCAATATATAATTGTATTTATTTACTGCAGACATGTGTGCCCAGCCGGGGTGAACGTGAAGAGAGAGAGTGCGGTGGTGCTGTGAATGAGAAAATGGGAGAAATAAAAAGTTATTTTCTGATTGTTTCACGGTGGTTACGTTCTAAAGCAAAAATAAATAACCAACAACAGATGATTTACTGTGGACACAGATGCTCTTACTCCTCTGCATTTCATTCATTACTCTACATCCAATGTGCAACAGTAACTGTTGTTGCAGTGAGTCATAATCTACATTGTTTTTTCCAAAGTGTTTCTTAGATTTACCATGCAGGCGTACACACAGCAGTCTGAGTGTGTTTACTGCTGCAACCACCAGCGGACTCCATCCCTTCATGGTTTTTTTTTCTTCATATGGCAGCAGACTAATTTGACTAATCTTCACGGATCTTTAGACTGTGGTCGAATCACAGACAACAATGGATTGAAGTACCCAAATAGTTCCTTTTTTTCCCCTCAGGGACTTGAAATCCTCCGTGACCCTCGGTTGAAAAACCCTAGATTTTCTTCTACCTAACGGCCCAATGTAATGATCTATAACTGGACACTGTGAGGTGATTTTCCATAGCTAAGGCAAAGCAACGGTAGAAAAATAGGCCCTGGTTATCAATTTGACATAATTCAGCCCTGTCATCTAGGCTGCAACCAAATATTTTAAATAATGACCCCTCTCCCCTGCTTTGTTTTCCCTCACATATCTAAAATATACGAAACAGTGGGCGACTCACATTCAGAACCTACTTGGACATATTCTTAACAGCACAAGATACATCATTGACTATCCATGGTGATGAAATATTACGGTGGCTTCAACATGCATTGTGTTTTAACTGCTTTGTTGTGAGGCCTCTGAACGGACACGCTGAAACAAGATCCAAACTGGTGCTATTTTGCTCAGCGCATTTCTAATGATAGCACTGTTCAAGAGCATGCGGTTGACAATCTTTGCCAGAGTCTCTGTTATTCCAGTTGTTTACTCATAAATGATGAATGTGTGACTCACCACACGGGCTGCTCTCTCCTGAGATTCACACTTTCTGCAGAACCAAGGACCAGTGGGGACCTGAACAATGCCATAGCAGGCTGAAGAGAGAAGGAGAAGAGAGTTAAAGTAAGCCCTCACAACCACAACAAAAGACTACACTTTATACCACAGAATAAATTTACAGTGCTAATGAAACCACACCAAACCTGACGACACTTGATAACATCTTTACAATATTTCACAATCTCCACTTACAACTTTTTTTTTTTTTTTACAAGTGCCAAAAGGCACAGCTGTGACTTCACTGATTTGAATTCAAAGCTGTACCGTGTTTTGATCTGACAGACTGCTGAACACACTGATGTTGTTTTTATAGCACTCTACTGACGGCTGACATAGTTTACCTGCACTACAAAAAACATTTTAAGACACAAGGACAATGGTAGAGTCACTCGTAATGTGTTAATGTCAACACATATAGGGATCAAAATGATAATTGTCTGCCTTGCGTCAATGTTGTCAGGCTTGTAATACCATACATAAAAGAGGCTGCATTCAAATACTCCACAATCTTTACTAGACCTCCTCCACACATTTCTATAAAGAGGGGAAAAGAAAGGGTGACAACTGCATTTTAGAGATGACATGATACCAAAAATACTCCCAACGCTGACAGATAGAAGTTACATTTTTATTTTACTCAATGCTGTGCGGAAGCTACATCGACAGGGCCACAAGCTCGGAGATGATGTACATGTACAATTGTTATAGATGTCTCGCTGCTTCTCTTTTACTTTATACACTCTAAAAGTTCAGTCAATTCTTCCTATTTTGACACAGCGTGAGCCAACAATATGATTTACAACATAGAGTGCAACTTCAAAAACACACCGAGTTCTTTCACCTTGAATTATAGGCTAACCTGATTTCACTGATGCTTGCACCACTCACACTTGAAGTTGCAGTACAGGCAGTGCTACCACAGACAGCAGCACTACCCTAAATAGCCTACCTCTACACATTCTCAGATTATCTCTGATCTGACCAGAGCCCATAATCCAATCGAATAAACAGCTATAATCCAGATTTCTGAGAACAAAAACACCCAGACCTTGCCTAGTTGAAATGAAGAAACTGGTGATCAGACTTGCAGACAAAACAGATATGGAACGGATATTCTGCAAATGCGGTTACACAAATCATTTTAATAATTGTGACTGATCCACAATCACTTAAATAACAGCAATTTCTATTTATTGCCACGCTAACTAGAGGCACAAAGACTATGTGAATGCTTTGATGTTATTTTAAGCTTTTCAGTGCGATTCACAGAAGCGCTCAAACACACAGGATTTAACTCATCATGCATGTTTCACAAACGTTATGGCACAAAAATAATTACACCTGTCATTAAATGAAATTATTTCTTCTAAAAGATTTTTTAATATGTCGCTGATGCTTTTGTCCAACACTGGAAAAATAAAATAAAACTGACAGTGAGAAAACAGTGACAGTTCAGGAAATGTAAAATAGTCCACTAGTCAGTTGTTATAATCATTTCACATTTAAAGTTCAGGATGCTCAAGTGATGTATGCAAGTATGTGTCTTGCATATCTAATAAAAACATAAGACCTCATGTTACTGCTTGGGTTCAGTTTCTGTAAATGTACAAGACCTATGTAACAGTCCATGCTAACGGATTGTTACAAAAGATAAACTTGTGTTACAAGAGCACAAGCATCTACATGGGCTTGAGAGTTGCTGACATTACAAATAGTTTTGAGTCTCCCCTCTGCGTTTGCCAAATGGACACATGGCCAGCTGTAAAATGTGTAAACATCATGTGAGTCATCAAGGGTGAGCAGTGTCTTTGACAGCACTGCATCGCTGCCACAACAACACTAGAAGCTAACATGATGTGGCCATTACAAATCACTGTTTTTCGTCCTAAACTTAAAAAAAAATAGGGATTTGCAGTTTAAAAAGCAGCACCAACACAAGAATTAGAATCAGCTTTAATGTCTAAGTAAGTGTAACACATACAAGCAATTTGATTCTGGTTTTTTGTCACTCTCCATTTACAAACAGACATACAGCTAAAAACAAGGACAACAACGGTAAACATCATGTACAGATATAGATATGTGTTCTTGTAAAAAAAGACAGGATACTTAAATTGTAAACACGATCATAGTACAATAGTGCAGAGGGTAAAGGGTGTTGTAATAAATATTGGGGTTATTAATGTAAAACAGGCTTTATTGGGATTGTTCCTGACATATGTATGTGCATCATAGTGACAGCTCCTTATCTATAAGTGTCCCTCTATAACTAACGCAGTTTGGTCATGTTTTACACGTGTTTTAAATCATCGATGCGAGCTTTCTGCGGAAGTTTACATTACTTTTGACAAGAGCAGTGCACCCCTCCTTCTCTAAATCCCACATGACAGCTTCTGCGAGCCTCGCAGCCAGAGCAGTTTTCATTAAACCGCTGCCAACTGTCGTCTACAGTGAATTACACAGGCATGTGTTTGCTGCCAGGCCGACGCGGTGGACACTAGCCTTGCTGCATGAGCCTGACCTCAGCCCGGCCTTGGTGAGGTACAGGCGGAGGAGGCTCCCATAACCTTGCTGCAACAACACTACGCTAACTTAGCTTGTGAGCTAGCTGCTAACTTGCTACCCGAGCTCACAGCGGCGGCTTACCTTGATGCACGGCGACGTTGCAGCCGTGTCCGTCGCAGTACACAAGTGGGTTTTCCGCCCAGCCTCTCTCGTCAGAGCAAACACAGCAACCGCCGATCATCTCCTTCATATTATTCGTCGACCACTCGTCGTCCGCCGCCAGACAACGCTCGCCGGAGACCATCTACGAAGAAAGCGGACATGCGGAGGAATACCATGTGAAAGATAAACCGAAACCGTCGCTGAACACGCCCCTATCTCCTCTTCTACGCGACTTTAGGTCCCACTCGGTCGTATTGTCATGTTTTAGATGTATTTACGTCCCTTTTCGACACCGTATTTTCTCACCAAAACATCCACTTCACGGCGCGACGGTGAGGAGAAGGGGGGGGGGGGGACTTCGCGGAGAACAGGAAATGCGTAATGACGCAATGGCGCTTGTGCTTACGTGCCCTCTAACAGGAAGTAAAAGACGGATTTGTGATTTGACTCCACATGGCCCGAGATGTTGGAAACTTTGTAGCAAAATAGACTTCTCTTTACTCTACTCACTGTCAATACTGTGGCACCGTGGAGGTAGGCGGAGATGTGGAGCATTACTGACAGAACTATTAAAAGCAGGATGTTTAGAAAACAGATGCGAATGTTGACCGCGTTGAAAAGAAATGTGAATATTTCCTGTTTCATCATCGGAGGATTTACTGTTAGCGTGAGGATCAGGTTTGATTTTTTTTAGATATTAGCTAAATTAAGAGTTGAAATTATGAATTAATTCACAACCAATCAGACAATATAAAAAACGCTTCAGTGACCTCGTCTTTAAGTAAAATCACTGTCAATTTTCAACTTGTCAAATATGAAGTGTTGCTGCTTTTCACTGTTTTATATAATTGTAGTATGTATCCATCATGTTTGGGTTTTGGATTGATGATGAGATGAAACAACACAATTCCTCAAAACAATGAACTGATTAACAGAGCAACTCAGTGGAAAAAAACTAATAATGCAAAATAATCATTGCAGGCCTGGATAAATTGTGTGTTCACACCTGAAAAGCGTTTGTACTTAAGATTGTTCAAGCAGTAACATACTTAAAGATATAGTCTTTTGCAATTAAAGCTGCTGATTTGTCCTTCCTATGGGATTTTACTACATTTATTTGATCCTATCCCGTAAGAAGCCATGGATCTCTGTCACAGCTCTTTACTACTACTACTGTAGGTGGACTGTGCATGTTTGCAATTATGCTAGGCTTAATAATTAATTTTAAAACTGCAATGCAGAATGTTTTCCAGATGTACTTTATGTTTGTACACATGCATCATCTTACTTAATTCATTTATAATACAATATGACAATAGTTGGATGATAAAAACATTGGCATTTATAACCCCATTACAGCACAAAGTACACAATTACAAAAAGCGTTTTTTTTAAAAAGGGTTTGTTTTTTTTAATTCGGTGACGACTACATGTTTTCAGGAGTTACACCTCTGGTCAACAAACAGCTTGGAACTTGTACCTGAAATATTTTATTAATATTTATCAGATTAGGAATGGTAGAATAATGTTCAGGCCTAGTGAGTGTCCAACCAGTGGACTTGAGAGCAATTTGAAAAGCTTTTCAATGTGAGGATGAATACCTTTATTTTCAAAAATCAGGCTGCATATCAGACCTGTCAATATACAGTTTTGTTTTGACAGCATCCCCATACTGTTGCCAAGGATGCTGTAGAACACACACACACACACACACACACACACACACACACACACACACACACACGCGCGGTATTCCAAGCACTCAGCTGCTGCTTGCATCACCGATTCCTCAGAGCGAGCTCCCGCTCTTGGTTTCCAGAGAAACGTAATGACTTGCCAATAATGCGCAAGAGCACACGAGCGTCCTCCGTGTAATATGGTGAGCGAGAGGTCCCTGGGAGTGCCTGCCCATTGTTTGCTTTAATTTCAAATTGCTCAAATGCTCCAGTCGACACTGGGCACTGCACTAAAAGGGGGTGTGGGAGGGATGGGGAGCTGGGGAAAAAGGAAAAAAAAGTGAATTGTGTGTGGCAGGGGAAAACCTATTAGAGCTGGAGAGAACAAAGGGAGGCGAGGGAGGGGGCAGTGGTTGTGGAGGGGCCCATATAGCTACTGAAACACTGAAAATGGCAAATGATTTTTACAACTTGCACTTGATTAAGTCAAAGTCTGTGTGAATCATGTATGATGTTCCTCGGGTTGTAAGAGAAGAGCTTTCTCTGAGACAGAAAATTGCAGTGACACTATTGGTGATATATACATATTCCTACTCTGAGCTTTCATATAATTTAAGGTAATTTGTGATTAAAACTGGGCAGTCCCATATATGAGAGCTTTGTTCACACTGTCCATCAAGTTAGGATCTGAATGAGAATATGTTAATTCACTGTAACAGCATTCTAACAGCGTTTTCTTTTGCTACATAAAAGACAGTCAAGATTTAACACACTGAAGAAACACGCACCATTCATTCATTCATTTCAAAGGATTTTTGTCATAGGCTGCTGACTGTTGAGATTTACAAACATTTTGCGTGTATCTCGTGCAAGGTAGGTAGCGTTTTACTGGCACAGTGCAGCGGTAAAGTTGGCCCAGGGTGAGAGAGAACACAAATAAACATCCTCGAAAAAAAAAAAAATATTTAATTGAGGTAATTCTCCTTTAATTGATTTTGCAATTTACAAGCATTTAAGACAACTACAGTGCCTATAGAAAGTCATGATGCCCATTTGAAATAGTCACTTTTTTTGTTTTAGCCTGAAATGATACAATTTTTTTATTTTTTTAATGTATTATCCTTTCAGGCTGTAAAACAAAAAAAAACGTTACTATTTCAAAAGGGTATAATGACTTTCTATAGGCACTGTATATAGAAATGACAAAAGGGTTGAATTGGCTTTTCTGCAGCAAGCTCATATTTCCTCACATGCTTTTTTAAATGTGGGAAAAGCAGAACACCCCCCCCCACACACACACACACACACACACACACTCACAGACGTCTATGTAAGCTGCATCTGAAATAGCATTGAGTGAAGGCATTGGACACACGATTCTCTGCCATGTTATTTATTTTGTCTAATGGTAACCGCTCTTCATAGATAGCCCTCCTAGCTCCATCTCCTTATGTTTTTGTGACATTAATTAATTTGTTAGAAAGACCCAGGAGCAAGGAATGTTTTTTAGAAAAATCACACCAGTTCTCACATCTAAATTTTGTACTTAAACACTGCATCCCAAGTGTGTCTGTGTGAGTGTGTGTGCGCGTGCATTGCAGGGAAACTGCAGAATACTAAAGCAGTCCGGGAGGAATGTTTTCACAGACTTAGCTCGTAAGCTTCAACAAATGACTACTGACAGCTAAGTATAGAACTTTTATTTAAAAGCAATTGTGTTCTCAAACAAATGCCATATGCATGTTTTCAAATCATTTCATCAATGAGGAATGGGTATTTTTCATGGGTGTCATGTAGGATGTAAACTATCTTTGGCCTTGCTTAATAAACAGCCTAACCATTGTTTATGTTAAGTTCAAGAATATGTATGTTGTGTGACATATGTGATCGGTTTTTACACAATGTAACCTCGCATATAGCCCAACTATTTAAGCCTAGTTAAATTGAAACAATGAAAACAGTGTTTCACAGACAAAGCAGCGAGTTATCAGCACACACTCCCAAGTTCTCCAAGTGTGTGTGTGTGTCCAAGTCCCTGTTGCATTAATGCAAGTAGGTTTAAGTTAAGATAATTTACTTGAACAACCCCAATAAATGTATCATTACATTAAACAGAGTCTGATATTAATTTAAGCAGTAATTGTTGGCTGTATATATTTATATATATAAATATATATAGCCTGTATATTGAGTGTTTTGATCTCTGTAGCATGGACATACTTGGGCTGATTCTGCTTGTCTTTTTTTGTGGTTTATTGCTGTTTATGGTACATTTAATATATGTCACAAGAGCTGTAATGGTTGTGACAGACCATGTGCATTCCCATCTGTCCTTGTTTTTCCTCATAAGATGTGTCGGAACCTATCATTTTTTTTAATCAGCTATTCTATTAGAGGTGTTTGGTCTTTTTCCATCCACTGGATTCCCTGGATTTCCGGTGTGATGTTGCAAACGCTGAAATGACCTGAAGAGCAAAAATGAAGCCAACCCTTCGGAGCCACCCTGCTTTCTTTCTTGCTCACACCACATTCAGACCCCATCAGCATTTACCATTGGGTCTTTTCTCTGGTCGGCAAGTAGCACAAGAGAGCCCAGGAAAAAAAAATACAAACAGTCCCAACATGGCGGGGTGAAAGGTGAAGACAGCCCTCCCCCCACCACTGTCCGCACACACTTCAGGCTCGGATTGCATGTAAAATCACGTTCTCCCGGGTTGGTGGGGGGTGGAGAGGAATTCATTGTTTTGGCATGGGGCAGTGGGTTTGTGTCATAAAAAAGTCTATGCTCTTACAAGTGCCTGCCTCCTTGACCAAGTGTCTCCATAAAACTCCATGCAAAACAAATGACGTTGAGCTGCTGCATGCGGGAGCAGCAGAACAGTGGGAGAGTTAGGAAGACGAGCCTACTCCAAAAAGATGTTATGGCCAATGAGCTTATAAAAGTTTATGAAATGAACCAGTTGCATAAAACTCGTCCCAATAAACGGTGTCAGGACGAAACATATATTTTTGCAAGCCTATTAAATTCAAATCAGCTACGTACAGTTGTGTCCATATTCTGTAAACTGCCGTGTGGGGGTTCATTGGTCATGTTGCGTGTGTGTTTGTAGGCTGTGTCCTTACCGTAATCTGTCTATCCGTCTACCCCCCCCCCCCCACCCCATTAAGCCGGTCTTGCAACGTGAAGTAATGGAAAATTAAAGTAAATAAGGTAGGTAAAGCAGCAGTCAAAGGCCAAACATTCGCTCCGTGTAGGCTGCTTTAAATTCAAAAATATATCCGTTTTAATCATCTGTCTGTCACTTTTAGATGTTCTTATCATGCATCTAGGCTATAATGCCTCCCAAGAGCTTAACTCTATGCTCTAAACGTATCCTGCAGATTAAAGTGAGTTTTTTTTCGGGGTTCCCCTCCAGTGTAACTCCGGTCTTGTCACAGCACATATCAGGCTTTTACAGTAGTAGTGGTGTCCAGCACAGGGAATGAGCCTGAAGCACACCATTTCTCGTCGTCTCGGGCGTCTCCCCCCGTATCACCAGTACACTGCGGACTGTTGTAAGAAAGCTCCCCTGTGCTTGAGGTCTCTCTCTCGGTCACTCGGTCTCGTCTCCTCCCCTCCGGTCCGGACCCACATCCAGGCGGTGTGGCATCTGGTGCATCACAAATCTGCACAACAACGAGTCCTGGTCCAAATTGGAGATATTTGTATATAACTTTAACTTTATTTAGTCCGTAAAAAATATATAAATATATATATATATTACTAAAAAATATCAAACTTTAAAATTAAAGCTGATTTAATAAAAACATATAAATGTGTGTGTATATATATATATATATATATATATATATATATATATATATATAAATATATATATATTTGTAATACCATGTTACACCATTACCATGTTAAATATATTTATGATTAAAATTTTTACAAATTTGTCTAAAAATTATTTTGAACTTGCTTGAACAAACTTTTGCGGTTTGCTCTCATCATTAAGCAATTGTGTGTCTCGCAAACTAACCGTGTGTGTGTGTGAGAGAGAGAGAGGTGGCACTAGATATGTTATTAGTTCTAAAAAAAAAAACACGCTTGAAAGCCTGTAAGGTTTCACATCGACAGCACTGATCAATAGAGAGCTGCTGAAAAAAGTCACGTGAAATTGTCGCTGAATGATCCCGTTGCATGTAAACTAGTAGCATATTGCTACACAGCCCTATTTTCTAATGAAGGAGGATTCTACGTTATAAGACAGTTTTATTCTATTAAAGACGCACGTGAATGGTCAGTTTGGAATTGGGCCAATTTAGGTCAGTAGAGGAGAATTGACATTGCTTTAAAGCGTGTACATCAAAGTGAGAAAACCTTCGCTTTATGACCCGATAAAAACAAAAAGCAAGTATTTTGTCAAACAAAAACAGAGTGCCAGGTTGCCAAAAAGGGCAAGGAGACACGCAGTGCGCAAGACGTGGGATGAAATAACCCTTGACTGTCTGTTCCTCCGTGGATCTCCCAGACCAGAGCACGGTGCACCGTGGCTCTGGGATCTGAGTTTTCCCCGGGGAACCCGGACCTCAACAAGCTCCTCTCACTAAACACTTTGCATCCGTGAAGCATTCCCCAATGTATTTACGCTGTTAAAAAGAAAAAGCACGTGAAAAGCGAGTTTTGCTGCAAAAACGCCCAATGTACAGATTATTGGCTGCGACGAGAATGCAGGTCAGACGACCTTTGGATGTAGTCGAACTGGAGTTTACTGATTGTGAAGTGAATGAGCAGCCACTAAGACGTGTGTATTCACTGATAGCGGCACAGATATCTGCATAACCCATAATGTCGACAAGTAACGAGCACAATTGTGCCAATATAAATGGAAGATCCTTCACACTGGAAGCTTCTATAATTACAACTAAATACGGTTATATGTCACGATTCGCTCTGCCACTGGAACGTAAGCTCTATTTGATTAAAAAAGGAGGAAATATTTGTTTCCACAGCAAAACATAGTTCCCATATGTATGCTGACATTTCGAGTTGCAACACTATGACCCTAATCATCCAAATACGTGCGCGCATGGTGTGTGGTGACAGGTAGCCTACTGATATATGAGGCTTGTGTATATATATATATATATTTTCCATTAAGTCCCATTCACTTACTATTTCCCTTATCTTATTTAGTGCACTATCTTGTCAGTATCAGCCCGTGACCACCACGTTGGTGATTATGCTCTACAGTACAATATTGCGTGGATTTTGTGCACACGTCAAGGTCCAATCATATTCAGAGATGTTTAACAAGGAGCTATAATAACAACGCCTACGTGTATAACACGCTGTTTGATGTAACGCCGAGGAAACATCGATGCAATTCAACATGCAGTTACATGCTATGTAAATTCGCAAATAGGCTTAAAACATAGTGGAAATGAGCATGCCCAGTCTCGAGTTTGGCCCCGGTGCTGCCGGTGAGAAACGGGCCACGGGGGATTCACGTATAGCCATAACAAAGACGCAACATAACGCAGGGAGTGTTGGGAAAATACGGCTCAGGGGCGTAAACACAATAGCCAGTCCTAACAGCCTTCTAAAGACCTACCGGTAATTCAAACAATTAGCTGTAATATACTATTTGAACAGCATTGTGGGTGGTGGCATCAGCCTACGTTTCCTCTGCTTTCTCTGTAGCCAACGCGCGCGCGTTTGTGTGTGCGTGCGCGCGTATGTAGATTAGGCGTGTGCATACGACTTCCTTTGTGTGTGCATATGCATGTGCCTGTTTCGTGAAGTCAACAGTGTGCGTGTGTGCGTGTGTTTGTGGGGGGGCCACATAAGCGTTTTCGGTGTGCACATGCACGATGCACGTGCGCATATACACAGAACGTGTAGGCATACATGAAGTAGTATGCATGACACTAGTTGCTATAAATAAAATAGGCTGAATATTTTGGTGGAATCCCACAATAGCCTGTGTCCCTGCCCCCCGTCTAATAAAAGCTACTTGTTGATTTATAAATGATATTAACTTAACTGTTTATTAAGATGTAGCCATTATGTTTATAGACTATTAAATTCATTTCATAATTGTTGCCTCAAGTTGTCTCGTAAATAGATTAACGGCAGATCGTATTGGATTGTTTTAATGGCTACAGATTTAACCTACATTGTCTAGAAAATCTTGTGGGAAAAGCAACCCTGACTCTGCACTTTTAGTCTGCACCCAATCATTGTTCACGCTGTTTTACCGTGGATACGGAGGAGGCTTCAGTTTAACGTGGATGTGTCGGTTGAGCATGACTCCACTATATTCGCATAAATATATTTGTTTGACGGTAATGTAGGCCTACTTTTTAGAAAGCACAAAATCTCTAAACCTTTGCCTGCGCGAATACATAATGCATTAACAGCGCTACACCCTGCTTTACAGCACCTTTTGAAATTATTTTGACACACACACACACACACACACACACACACACACACACACACACACACACACACACACACACACACACACACACACACACACACACACACACACACACACACACAGTGTAAAGGGCGAGGGCATTTAAAAAACCATTGGAAATACCGATGAAGTAGGCTTAATTCTTTATTTAGTTTATTTAACAGGGACAATGCACGGCTCTCAGACGTACCAGAATTAGCTCCTCGCTAAATTTCATCTGTAGTCCCAATTATGGATATCAAGCCGACTCCTGCACAACATGAACAAATATTGTAGGATAGCCGAAGTAGGTCAGTCTATACTCAACCAGTGCGGGAGGAAAATCATATGGACGAAAAGCTAGAGCCAACAAAAGCAGATGAGTTGAGCCTTGGTCAGGGCAGCAGCCTCAACGAGGAAAAGCAGCTCTCCAAGTGTAAAAACAAAAAAAAGCCAGTGTCTTTGTTTAAGCAGCACTACGTTAACACACATCAAAGCATCTACAATACCCGGAGTGTGGAGTCATGTTACCAGCTATACAATCGATTGCATACCGGTCTACCACCGCATGCATTTTGATGTGAACCTAAAGGGAATAGCACAATACATTCCAGTCTGATCGTGACCCTACAATCTATTCTGGTTGTGCACGCACTACGGGATACATTTTTCCTCTTTTTTTTGGAGCTTTTGATATATGAACTTATTATAAGTGCGTTATTTACTCAAAGCAGCGCAGTCAGTGGACACAATTTTAAACTATTGTGATGGCAGGGTGTGTGAGGGGGTGGGGATGGAATATCCATTTTTATTGCATCACCTGTCAGTGGCGTCCAATGGGCGTCGACTCCGAGGGCTTTAATTGATGAAGGTGTCTCCAGACTGGCGCACCTCCCCTCTCTTGTCATTTTATTTGTGGCTCAACCAGCAGCGAGAATAGCAGCTGCATTTTAGCTCTTATTCTGTTTCTCTCCGACTTTCTCTCTCTCTCTTTCTCCCTCCCCTCCACCCTCACAACTCCCTCCCTCTCTCTCTCTCTCTCCTCTCGCTATTTTATCCCTCTGGCTGAAGCAGTGGTGTACACCTACCCCCTCGTCCTGCTACCGACCAGAGGGGAGTGGAGCCGGCAGAGGCAGGTAGCAGCAGCCCCGGCTTGGTGGACATATCCGTCGCATTCCTCCACCATGCCGGACCGCGGCAAGAGGCGACGAGTGGGTGCTGTCAGATCATTCCACCTATTAGACACCGGCAGCTCCATTTAAGTCCGCATGTCAAAGTTTACATTTTCATGACGCAGCAGCATCAGCAGCGGTGTGGATGGATTAAAGGTATGGTCAGGATGCCTTGAGCCCGCGACCCCATGTCATTTACTGGTAAATCCATAATATACTGAGAGCAACCACATGGATTAAAAAATTTGGAGCGCATACATAAAAGATGGGAGACCTGGAGTGTGGTTTTGAGGAAATGCAAGGAGTGAGATTGGGATACCTGCTCATCAAAGGCAAGCAAATGTTCGCTTTGTCTCAGGTCTTCACCGACCTGCTGAAGAACATCCCCCGGACCACGGTGCACAAGCGCATGGACCACCTGAACGTGAAGAAGCACCACTGCGACCTGGAGGAGCTGCGGAAGCTCAAGGCAATAAACTCTATAGCTTTCCACGCCGCGAAATGCACGCTGATATCGCGGGAGGACGTGGAGGCTCTGTATTTCTCCTGCAAGACGGAGCGGGTGTTGAAGTCCAACAAAAGGAAAGCGAAAGCGGCGTGTTCCCCCGGGGACGGAGACGCGTCCCCGGAACTCCTCCGTGCGGAAACCGAACTGTGGAAGGAAAAAGTTTGGTTTAGTTTGCACGGTGTCCCGGAGACTCTGACACTTCACAACAAAACCGGCAGGAGGAGGGAGCTGACTCCATGCCTCACCGACTCCAAACTACCTCAATTTTACCACAAAACCCACGGACGGGAGTACCGTTCGGTGACTAAGTCCAGTCACAGACACTTTAAAAACTATGAAACCGCTAAAATAACAGGGAACCGCGTTACTTTGAGCCAAAGGCACTCGTTTTTCCGGAGCGCGGTGAGCCGGCAGCCGGTGGTGCTTCAGTCCGCCATAGCTGCTCAGTCCAGGCTCTCGCGCTCAGCCGGCGACCTACTTCACAAAAGGAAGAGGAGGCGCGAGGGGGGCGGCGGCAGAGACGGCGCGAGGCACTCGTGGAGCAGGAGCAGACACGCGCACCACCACGTACCACCGGTGCTACTCGTACAACCCAAATCACCCGGCAGTCACGGGACCTCTTTCGGAGCTTTGCACCTCGGTCCGGATCTATATCTCGACCCCAGACCTCACCACCACCACCACCACCAGCATCACCACCACCACCACCACCATCACCACGAGCCGAATTTCCCGGAGAGTTACAGCAGCGACACCGAGTCCAGCACCTACTCGGACAGGGCGTACCCGGATTCGGACTTCGGCCCCGGCCCCTCCACCACCAGCAACTCCGGCAGCTCCGAGGACGAAGAGGAGGGCGAGGAGGAAGATGACACGCAGTCAGAAAGTTCAGAGGTCAGCTCGGACGAGGAGGAGAGCTCCTCTCAGTCCGACTCGAGTTCTGTTTCTAGCCGCGTTTCGGTTCAGAGCATCCGGTTCAGACGGGCCCGGGTCGGTTCACTCGCCAAAAGTCTCAACAGTAAAGCACCTTTGGTCCTGCAGCCCACGTTTCACTACAACAACCAGCATCAACAAGAGAAACAACACAGGGCACTGGGGTCAGGGGACAGCAGACCGGAGAAACGTCAGAAATGTGATTTTATATGCAGTGAAACCAGAAAGGACTTCGGACCCGTACAGCCACAAAAATTTAACTCCGCTGTTATGGGGGGGAGCTTTTTCTCCGAGTCCAAAAGGGACAAGGCGTTTGAGGCTGATCCAAACAGGGCTGGCCATGTGGGCGAGCTGGCCCCCTATTCACCGGGGCCTAACTGGAATAAGTGCTTTCACCCCTCACGCAGGACACCGGGGCATCCCACCAAGTTCTCCCCGGGACTGAGCGCACAGTGTGACCAGGACAAAAACGCCAAACTCCACAAATGTGCCGACAAAAGGGAGGCGAAAGCCAACAGCCTAAAACCGCCCACTCCGCTGAAAAAAATCAAGCCCGAGCCGGAGGAGCTCTGTGTGTCCGCAGCCCCCAACTCGGACAGCGGCAGGACAGCCAGGACGCCACCCTTCAACCTCCACAATGTGAAAGTTAAAGTGGAGGAAAGCTGTGATGAATATGAATACCAGAGCCAGGCCGCTCTAGTCAAATGTAAAGAAGACAAGACAGAGAGCAGCAATGGCCAGTATCCCATCAAACACGGGGAGTTTTTCAACAGCGGGATTAAAGCCACAGAGAAGAGCCCTGATGTGCACCCCAGGTCCCCCTGTGGCCGCCAGGAACACAGGGGCACCCAGGACAGCCCGTGTATGGAGGAGGGGGAGCTCAGGAACAAAAACTGCAGGGTTCCGGGTCTGGGGAATAAGAAACCCCGAGTTTCCAGGACGCAAACAAAACCAATCGTGTCCAGGGTCAACAAGGCTTCCTCTTCCTCCTCCTCATCCTCTTCGTCATCGTCGTCGTCTTCTCGCCCTGCTGTGTGCGAGGAGGTATCCACGGAGGATTTACCCAGCAGACGCAAACGCAGCACTGTAGCATCGCCCGCAAAAACGCCTTTCAGCCTGATGGCAAATTTCCCATCCCCGCCGTCGCTGGTTGTTGGCAACGACGGGGATTTGTGCCCCGCTTACTCCCTGAACTCGCTGAGGGGGCACGGGCCTCCCCCTCCGTCCCACCCCGTGTGGAGGTGGCAGCCAGGCGGCCACATTCTCCCTCCCCCACACGCTCAGAGAACTAGGAAATACTGAGTCGTTTTTTTAAAGCAAAAAAAAAAACCCCGAAAGAAACAAAAGCCACCACCGTGTAGGCCTACACCTCCAGCCTAACCATAGTCTTATCATGAGCTCGCCAAATTACAACGCAACTTTTATCAGTGTTTATTGTTATCATTATTTTGGGTTTACATTAAGCGTTGTTTTGAAGTTTGATCGAGGAAAAACACGCGAGATCCCCCTTTGGAGCCCCAGAAAACGCCCACAGGACTGTGAGACATCGCTCTTGGATGTATGCTTAAAGACTTGTTTTAAAATAAGCTATAAATCCTAAGCAATATGTAAGGTTCTCGTTATTAGGTTTGAGTGACTTATTTTCTGATTCTTTATTTTTTTCTCGCTTCTATGCTGGACCTGTTGGATTGTATGGTGCCAGGGTTTCAGTGGGTTGTGATTTGTGTGGAAAAACAACAAACAAACGCAGCATTCCTTGAGATGAGACTACTTCGACTTGGTAAATCAAGAAGGAAAAAAAAAAATCAGGGTTTCCCTTTCAGTGCCACCTGGCTGTGTTTTTTTATTTCATGACTGTCATGTGGACCAGCTTGGTCACAATGACCCATGTGTGTTAAAATGATTCAACATTGCTTTATTAATATCTATACATGCTCACAGTTAAGCCTTTATTAGATTTGACAGGAATTTATTCCTGGTGGTTGTGGGGGTGTTTTTTTTTTCTGGAGTGCTTGTGATTTGGTTTGTTTTTCTTTTTTTATTTCTGCCTAGTATTTCCTGGTGTGCAAATGTGTGACTGTGCAAACCCAAACACAACACAGGCCTTATGTACAGACAATCATGAAAATAATAAGGCTCGGACCTTCATAGCACGTATAGGTCCCCACCATAGACTCGATTCATGTCCCTCCAGGTCCACTTGGCCACAGATGTCTCCTGCACCATAGGGTCAGTCTGTGTTAACGTTCAGAGCACGGACATTTTTATTTATAAATAAATAAATAAGACCGACAAAATGGCAATGTCCCAGATAGACTGTATGGATGGGATGTGATTCCTGAGTCTCAGTGGGGGGGACACAGCACCAAAAACAGCGTGAAACACCTTCTAGCTCTGGCTACTCACAAACAATGCGACAAAGCACAAGAGGTAGATTTGAATGCGTTGCACTTTGATACTGTTGGGTCTTGTTTCAGCTTTAGGGTTTTCAGAGTTGCCTGTGAAATGATGTCTGAGAGGTGTTGATATGTTAGAAACAGCAGCTAAAGAAGAGACTGTTTCATTTGGATGGACACAAAGGCCAAACTGCATTCATTTGATTTGAGTGTTTAGGATTCACCCACGTGTGAGATTTAACCACGCCACGATGGTTGTCTGATTTTCCATAATTTAATAATCTGCTAATTTCCCTGAAGCCACTGTTCATTATTCTGTTTTTGAGTCGAAGTAAGTTGTTTTGAACCCAGTTGGAAAAATAACGCCAATAATTTCCTGTTATTAGAAACCCAAAATACAATCAGTTTTTTAAAATAGTGCTTTCTCCATTTGTCAAGTAAATCACCATCTCATCTTTAATGTAGCCTTTTGAATATGGCTGCTCAGTGAATGTAGCACCCCAGACTTGTTTCATACTCCCTAAATTCAGTAACAGTTCAGTGTACACACCTTCTTCTCCTTCTTTTTTTTATTTTTTTTAGAAAAAAACAAGAAGTAAATCAAGTTGTCGAAGCTGCACCTACAGGTATTTTAAAGTGAACGCGTAGATGCTTTATTTTTAATGGCAGTGCAGGACGCACTCTGCTAATTGGCAGGCTTTTTTTTTTTGCTGTCTGCGACAAAGAGAGGCCTAGCTTATGGCGAGCCAGATCACAACAAACCCAAAGCCCGTGAATGATGTCAGACCCTCACAAGCACAGCAAAAGGCTGCATTCTTTCAGAGGATTGTAGAAACTATTTAATGGGTGATTGTAAAAAAAAAAAGAAAGAAAGGAAAATGTACAAAAAAGTGAGTTCCTCTCTGCCTAAATCAGTGTGGATACATATGGTAGATTTGATTAAAGCGCCACTCTGCAGCCATGAAGCCCCCCCCCCCCCCCCCCCCCAAAAAAAAAAACACCTCACCTTGGGCCTTATTCCCGAGGCTGGAGATACCATTCAAACTTGAACTTATATTCTCAGCCTGTAAACTGGCTATTTTTGCAGCCGTGACACAAGCTGGTATATGAGCAGGCTAGCAGTAAAAACAACGGAGGGGGTTGCACATGGTTGAGGGGGGGGGGGGGGGTTAGTTGCTGTGTTGCAAGAGCGAAGCTTTCAACCTTTAATCCGCATGTCAAAAGCATAGGCTGCACGGCATAGGAGAGAAGAGGAATAGCCTGCGCCCAAAGCAGTGCGGGTTTTGCCCCCCTGGCGCACCAGCCTATTCTCACGCAGTACTCACAATGCACGGCCGAGGGACAGAGATGGTGGTAATGGCCTGTTGGGAGGGTCTTTCCACCGTTAAGACAAATAGCTCTCTCTCTCTGACAGTGACGCTATCAATGTAAACAATTGCATCGTGCAGCAGCTAGAGGCTGCGCACACACACACACACGCACACACACACACACACACACACTCACACACACACACACACCCACACCCCTCTCCTCCTCCTCTCCCCCTGTCCTCCTCATTCACTCATTTACTTCGTTTTTGATACAATACTTGAGGTCAGGTTTTTGACATGGAATTTGAAGTCACTGGTTGTTTATATGAAACTGAATATTTATTTTTGTGAAAATTGTCTGGGGTTTTCTTGTATACTGTTTTTTTGTCGTTGTTGTGAATATCTATATATATATATAAATATATAGAACTGCACTCGAAAATGGAAACTTGAACGGTGGATTTCTGAAGCACTTTCCCTTTCTTTTTTTTTAATTATGATTATTATCATTAAACGCGACTGAGTGTAATTATCAGACTCCCTCTTTCTTTTGAGTTGGACAATCACTTGTTGTTTTGGAGGGGAGGGTTAACAGATTTAATGATGGAGGAATTGGCCTGGGATTTGCATTTAGGAGAAAGGTTAGGAAAACAAAGAAGTGTAGTGATTTTCTAAACTTTTTTTTCAGGGCTTTCCCTTTTTCTTTAAAGCTTTTTTTTTAATTTTGGAAACACAGCTGCTTTTCATCATTGACAAGTTCCACATTTCGCCATTAAAAGTCCTCAACCTTTCAATTTACTCTGTGACACGAGTAATTTCATAAATGTTTAAAGGCGTTTCAGGAAATTAGACCTATATGTCTTCAATTAAATAAGAGATAAAGACTTTGTCAGATTTAAATATACCCCAACTAGATCTACGTGCCTATCCACATTGTGGGCAACAAGAACCAATGATGACTGATGGTAACACGCACTCAAACCTAGTGTCTTCAGTTTGGTGGAACTCTCTAAGCAGTGAGGGAATCCCTTCCCCGGTGGTAGGCCTGCGGAGCCTGCAATAATAACAAGAGGCAAACCGCAGACATTTACGCATGCAACCACTGCGCATGAGGTGGTGTGAGCCTACTCCTTTAATACACGAAGCAGGGAGGAATCCCAATAGGAAGCCATAAATAACACTCCTGGACATTTGTGCAACTCATAAAACAAACAATATTGTCGCCTGCGTGCATTTGCAGGAAGCGTGTGTGTGCAGAGATGGCCAACGTGTTGAGCAAAACCATTCTTCCCACACACACACACACACACACACACACACACACAACTATTGAGGTATATCCTGCAGCAAAACTACTCTTATATACTGGGGTATTTTTTTTAAAAATGAGACAAAGAGTATAGCCATGCCATAGTGGATACAATGCAATAAAATAAACTAATAATTCGCAACCATAGGTACCTGCATGAACCCACAGGAACAGAGCTAAACTCGCCCAAAGGCTATATTCGCAACATGTGTGCAGCGCAGGATCCCGCTACTCTTCTAAGAAGCTTCGAACACACTTGCTCTTCGCTCAATCTGCCATGTTGGACGTGATGTTTCCCTGATTAATGGGACTCTGCGGTGTATATGGTCCAGGCCAAAGCCCCGAGGTTGATAAAGGGGAGCCGGGGCTGGCAGGCTGTCTGGCCCCGGCACGGCTGCCGATGGAGCCCTGCAGGGGCCATACTGGGAGCAGAGACCGAGCCATTATACTGCTGCTGGCGTTTCAGGGTTAAATTCCAGTGCGGATTGGGAAGCAGTAGACTGTAACTTCTATAGAATAACATTAGAAAGAATACGTGGGGAAAGAACAAAAACAATGCTTAAAACAGTTGTTTTTTTAAAATAAAATAACACTAAAAAAGGTTTTCTAAAGAGCTCAGAAATGGTATTTGTGGCTGACGCGCATGTTTGGGACACGAAGTTATGGGTAACGCTAACAGACACAGGCCGCGTTAAGGTCAGCGCTTTGCATTGATCTTTGGGACAATTAAACACACGGGGACCGATAAAAGCTGTCAGGACGTTTTTATGTTTAATCTCTCAACTGTAAAGTATTAGCCCGTCACTGGCCCCTTCGCACAAGGTCACTCACGAGCTCAGAATATCTTGGCGTACAAAATATTAATAAACAAAACAAGGGGTGGGAGATTTGTGTGTGTTTTTGCATCAACAATTACTTACTTACCGTACCATTTCCCCCCTTTCACTGCCCTTTCTCTCTAGCACAAACTGTGCACTGCAGCCTCACAAACCTGCAGATTGCAAAAACACACTTTCTGATTTTAAAACCTAAAGCTGCTGCTGCAGGACTGCTGTATAATATAATTATATGATTATATAATGTGCATCGTCAAGCTCAAATTGAAAACAATGCTGAAATAAACTCCTAGCGTACATCTATCTTGAATCAAGGAACTGTTCAACTACTTAATAAGAATAAATTATTCAATTAATTCTGCACTGTTTTCTCAGCGCAAACACAGCGAGAGGCTTTTTCAGATAATGCGTGCACAGTGCGTCACACAGTCTCAACGCAATGCAAGACGCACGTAACAGCGTCATCCATGAGATTATATCCCAGTACAGTCTATACACTGTGGTTTGGGCTCCTGATAACACGCAGGCTCTTTGCAAACCGATCCTACAGCCAAACTCTACAGAGGCTATGCATTCAATAATTATGGCCGGCTTTGCGATGCGAATAAGGCAGGAGGATGGATACATTTATTGTAATTAATTGTATAAATTCAAAACAAAAGCTTATACTTAATGACTCACTTAATGACGTGAAACACGACTCTGAGTTTGAGTGACTGACCGACTAAACAGAGAGCAGAGCTTCTGTTTAAGGTGTAAAACAAACGTTCCCCCATGAGAAGCTGGTATAAATACTGTGTGTGTGTGCGTGTGCGTGCGTGTGTGTGCGTGCGCGCGTGTCTGAGTGTGTGTGTGTGTGTGTGTGTGTGTGTGTGTGTGTGTGTGTGTGTGTGTGTGTGTGTGTGTGACCCATGTGCTTTTCCCCTGTAAATGTATACAAGCTATAATAGAGCTGAGAAACGGGGTGGATTCAATTAACAATGACATATCGTCGTTTCCTCTCCCCATTCCAATGTTTCCCCCCTCCTTGGTATTAATAATTGGACCTTTTTGAAGTATGAGCTATACTTTTATGCTCAACAGTTGTGACTTTAAATAGTTCACAGATATCAAGGGTCGTCGTGTGTGATCGGAGGCTATTGACACAACTATGAGATATTTATTGTATCCTAAGATGTACTTATTTTTATTTTACAGCCCTAATTTCATACAAATCAGGGTTTAATATTGTATCAAAATACATTTAAAGTATATGGTGACTGCAATCGATCAATTTGCCTAAGGTCCGAGACCTCCATGAATTAAAACCAAGTAGTGCAAAGGTCAGGGACTCACAACCTTTTAATATTAATATAATCATACAGGCGTTACGTAGGCCCAGGATTTTCAATGGACACTATCATAACTGACATTGTATTCAGCAACGTTTCCATTGAAGTCATGTTTATGCATATGATTGCAGCCTCGGTCATGGCTTAGCGTGAGGAGGGTGGGGGAACCGCGTGGGGAAACAGCGCTGCCTCTGCTGGGTTTTTACCCGGCATCCCCCTGCACAGAGACGGGGTCAGAGGGAGGGGATGGCGGCCTGTGTGTGTGTGGAGAGAGAGAGAGAGAGATAGAGGGAGAGATGGGAACAACACTGCTGCTGCAAGTTTTCCCTTTCAAAAATTCACAATCAAACGTTAGATGGAGTAAATAAGTGCTGAATAAGTTATTGGGTAGTTTGTCACTGTAGTTTAAACAATAACAAATGTAATTGAATAGGATTAAACGGCAGCACATGCGTTTTAAATTGCTATAGAAGTTTAGGCTTTGATGCACATGCCTCTATTTGTTTGGGCTCCTGGGGATTCCACAGAATGGGTTGTATAAAAAAAAATAAGGTTGGAATATTATTATTAGTATAATTAGCATTATTTAGTCTACCAAAATCAAAATGTCCCATCACCAAATGAGCGCTGACGTGAGGGTGTTTTCCAGCATGCTTGCGTACATTCAATTCAAATACTCTCGAGTTAATAAGTGACCCCCAAAAGCGCCGAAGACACGTTTCAGAAAAAGACACAGGGAGCCCACAGAGCCGATGCCTGGTGGGGTTTTCCTGGCCAGAGGGGACTGCATGGCGGAGGGAGGGTGGGGGGCAGCACCAGTGGGGCTTCTGCTCGGTCATGGAGCTCAACTCCATTTGTAAAGGCTTTTCTGCGGGCAGGAGAGAGCCAGATGTAGCCTAATGTTGAAGGGAGCATGAGACTGGAGCAACTTTGAACATACAATTCAATCAGTTATCATCACGCCCGCTTTAATGAGGGCAGCTATGCGCCAGGAGTTAGAGGCGACCAGTGCGGTCAGGTTAGGGCTCTTGAGGGCCGTTATCCTGCCGTGGATCGACGTCTTGAAACGGGTCTTATTGGTAAAGCCTAAAAAAACGATTGGCCTCTGTTTTCTGTTGGCCTATAATAATACTGCTCATATAGGCCACAGCTCCTATCAGAGGTTTACAGTATTTATAATTTATCACAACAAGAGGATCGTTTATAGGCCAATACAAAACTATACACGTTGCTTATGTTCAGGCGCCGTTTAAGCTTCAATATTAGTGGATTTGCAGAGATGATTTA